>NC_061070.1:13228771-13368414 GCF_021917145.1 Hypomesus transpacificus
TCTGTGTCTGTAGGCTTCGCCCCGGCAGTACTCAGGGGGCATTTTGATTGGCCCTCTCCAGTTTCTATTTCTTGCTCTCTATAAGCTACAAAAGGAACAGGGTGTTCAGAGCAGACGGAAAAATCGTTCTATCGGGTCGAGACATTGGTTCTGCTGAGCTGAGTGACATTCACAGCACTATCTGATCTCACCGCAAAAAGAACACCCAGATCACTGGATGAAAGGGATCTGATTGTTCAGACACGATAGCCAGACGCGAAAAACAGATTACTTTTTTGGTTTGTTACTGAAACACACGTATGGTTATAATATGGTCAAAGAGGTGTGCGGGCAGGATTATGGGCAGTTCTGATGAGTAACTGACACAGCCATGTTTGACACTGACTGGAATCTTCACACTATACCGATGGTGTAACATTGCATTTACATCTACGGATGAGTAAAAATGGAAGCTTATTCAAAGTAAGCTAGTTCAGGCTTCACAGCAGGACCCTGCGTTTCTTCTGATCAGGGGCCAGCTGATGCAGAGGGACAGTCTGGTGGCAGCTGGTCAATATAATATGACAGGAATCCAAACTCCATTAGACCAAGCTAACAAACCTGACCTGGCCCCTACCTTGGGCACCACTCCAAACAGGGATGGCCGGCAGATGGCTAGAGCTGAGATCTTTGGTTGCCGTCTGCCGGTTGCTTATTGTCACCTTCTTATCACCTCCTTGTCACCCTCTGATCCTTGCTATCAGTTGATGGAGAGTCTGTGTCCTCGCTGCCGACCAGCGCCGGAGTGATCGCAGTGTTCCGGAGTATTCCCTAAGCCCTGAGTGAGATCATTGCTGCTGTTACTGTCACCTTCCTCCTCCCTTCCAATGGGTGACAGGTAAATGTAAGCCGTGGGTTGACAAGTGAGGCGTATGAAAGCTTGGAGAATGACAGCGTTTGTCACCTTCGGAGTTACTGCCAAGGACACAGGAGAGAGTGAAAAAGTGTGTTTTTGGAAGGAGGGAGCACTTTCTCTAACCACAGTACTGGCTGTTAGGAGAAGATTGGAATTCAAGGGATATAAGCAGTCTATTGGACATCTTAGAGAATATGAAAACATTTCTCTCTTCAAAGAGGGGCCTCAACACTGAATGACAAATTGGTGTGACAATCCTAAGTCCGGCAGAAGTGAAATTCAACATTAAGACTGCAGGTTCTTCTCTTGTGTTCTCTGGTAAACTGTCCACAGTCAAATACATAATGCTATTACTAAGAAGATCCTTCTTTTGAGAACGGTCAAGAGTTTGCATTGGGATCTGTCTGAAAGCCTGCTTGCCCGGCCTGGGGCTAGGGTGGTATGGTTTGCTTAGGGAATAGGCTGGGACAGTCAAAGCACAGACGAAGGTTAACAGGCTGGAAAGAGTCTGAGGAGCTGAAATAATCAGGCCATGGTGACAAATGAGGGAAACAGAGGAAGGAGAAAGAAAGAATTGAAAGAAAGAAATAATTGAAAGAAAGAAAGGGTAGAAAACAGTCAGAATGAGGGAACGGCAGAGAAAGAGATTGAGAAAGAAAGTGAGACAACATTTGAATTGTAACATTCCTTTGGCCTAGATAGTGGTATAGACAGCTCGGATTAGCCAGGCCGAGTGACTCTTGTCACATGACACCTAGATACATTCCTCTGAGGGTCCCTCTAACAATGCCATGTGAGAGCACTTTCTCTAGCCCTGCAGTGTCACAGCTGGTCACACAGACACACACAGCTTGACTGTCCTGGTTTCACAAGGTGCACTTCAAAGGGTCGTCCTCTAGGAAGCTGTGCACTTGAACGATCTTCTGGAAGGTTCCGCAGTCCTAAGGTGTTCCGTGTCCATGAAAGAGTATCTCTGGTGGGTAGGCCTAATGGCGTACAACAAAATCCCAGCCCTCAGAGAACACATCCGGTCTAATTCCATCTGTTATAAAAGTCAACAGAGACAAAAGTCCCACACAGGGTTTGTTTGTTGTGAGGTCTGGGTTGGGGGGTAAAAGTCGAATTAATCTCTCTGTCTCCTACAGCATTGTTCCATACAAGTCCAGGAATCAATATTCCTAATGGAGGCTCTCTCTCTCTTTCTTACTATCTCTCTCAAGGATGGGATGGAGAAAGGGGAAAGAGTACGCTTGGCGGGCCTAAAGTGATGACTCACTCTGTTTGGTGGACCTTAAAATCTCTTTGAAAGCATCTTTAGGCCTATCCCTCCTATAAATCAGCCGTTCCTTTGACAACAAACATCAAGGCGCTAACGCAAGCTCACTCTTCTTGCCTCACTTACCCATGGTGCCGCTGGGCTTCTCTTTTGGTCATGTTTCAGCGGATCCCTGCTGTCCTTGGAGAGTATGGGTGATGGTGTTTGAGAGCGGTTTGTTGTGATGTTAGGCTTAAGGCGGAACCGTGCTCCGATAATGATCTACACCGTTGAGCACAGGGGATCAATTTCACGGCTATACTCTAATGCTAGTAGCAACTCCCAACCACACTTAACTGCATGTAACACTGTACGTCTAGGCGGATTAATGTGACCCCACCAATTTAGGACTACAAATTGATCCGGGTAGGAAAGAGAAGACCCATTTTTCCCCATGTGGCTGCAATAGCTTACAAGAGGATCTGGTTGAATTTCTTGCTTTGCCCAAGTTGATACTTATGTTTTTTCTCCAAGGTAATCCATTTCAGTATATCCCACTCCTACACATCATATCTGCAGCGAGTGAATGGTCACGGCAATTACTGTGGGCTGCAAAGTTGACATGCTGCTGGGTTTCCAGCATTCTTTTCCTGAGTGATGGGATTGAGTGGCTGCTTCTCCAGGTTCCCTCTAATGAATTTCCTCTGAGGCAATGGATGTATCCTCTTCAAAGGAAGCTGCAGAATTCAGGACATCTAAATGAAAGCAAAGCCTGGCTTCAAAAACAGAAAGAGCGGGAGAGAGAACACTCACAAAGCCTATCAGACTTTGCAACTCAGTGTTTTGACAAATGAATCAATGCCCAAATCCCTTCTTAGCTGCTTCTTCCACTCCCCCTCCCTTCCACTTCTCACTTTCCGTCTTTCCTGTGATTTCAGGAATCATTACTTTCCGTCGACGTCTCCTTCGTCTTGTTCGACTCTCTGTCTCTCTTTCTTTCTCTCCCCCTCACTCCTTCTCTTCTGGCATGGCATCAATGTACTCCTACAACACTTAATCAGAGCGGGCATACTCATGGAGCCACTTCCTCTGATGTTTACACTGGGGAATATAGGCAGTTCTTACACTCCTCCACTGGCCCATCTCACGTCCATCAATTGTGAAACATGCTGCCTAAACTCATAGAGCCAGAATGCAGCACACTCCACTTGACATGACCATGGTTCATTGGCAACGCTCTGGTACGTTCCAGGGGAATAGTGCTGTACAGCCTACATCCATACAGAACAGAGAATCCATTAGAATTAGAATCAAACTCATTACACAGTGTAATGGAACACCATCTGAACAGTGCGCATCTTTCTCATGTCATTGTTTGATCGACCAGCTGTCTGTTGGGTTTCAAATAAAGACGTTTTAAAGACAACCATGCAATGGATACACAGGTAATGTCCATACAGTGTGTTGATAGACTGAGTGCCAAGCAAGAAATGAAAACCAGTTGTTCTCCGCACAGTGCAACAACAGTGAATGTCTTTGTCTCTGTCTCCTAATCTAGTGGAAGACTGAACCTTTTTCCCACAGAAAAAGCATGATAGACACAGCAGGCCACCAGAAATCATCTTCAGACAGGCCTAGTAGGAACCCTGCATCACAACAGGAGGGGGGGGGGAATGCTTTTTGGTCAGTAATAGCTGCAGCAGCCAGGCAACACAATGAGGCTAGCATGATTGATATGCTCCAGAAAGTTATTTTAGAAACTGTTTTAGCCGTTCTCTTGTGGCTTGGCAGGGGACCAGACTGGTGGTATTACAAAAGAAGCACGGCAGCTGCTCAGGTACAGGGTCTGCGGCTCTTTGGAAAAGTAAAGAGGACTTTGTTGAAACATACTGGCTCTTTCCATGAAGCCACTGTCTGTTGTGTTCCCTGGAGTCGACAGACAGCAACAGCTGTGTGTTGACAGGCCATCAACACGCCGGCTTCGCCAGCTCTCTCCTTTTTGTCGCCCAATCTGGTCAGTTTGATGGGAATAGCGGACAAAAGGCTGTGGAAGAATGGCTTCTTCCCTTCAACCCCCGTGCACGCTTTGATGCTCTTTGTCATGCAGATTTGACAGCTTGCATATGATTGTTTCGTGAAAGCAGGATCCTATTGAAACAGATACCATCTGAAAATGATATTCAAAGAGTTTGTTCAAACAAACTTTCTGGGAATACTCGATGAATTAATGGAAGGTGGAGGAGACTGTTGAGACTGAAAAGTGCTGGCCTTGAGGTGGGCCTATGGTCGTGAGCAGGCCTTAGCGCTTGCTCCTCATTCGCTGCTCAGTAATGCAAAAAAGGCTGACAACTTTGCTTTCTGAAATCTGAACTGAGAGCAGAGGAGGGGTATGATCTGAGGACAGTCATGTCCACCTTGCCTTAATGATGCCCCACTTCCATCTCGGTCTCTAATGGCGCTTTGATGTGGCATGGCAGTATGGATGCAGAACAGATAGCAGATAAATAGAACAGAACAGAACCTGGCAGAGAAATTCTCCTTCAGGGAGTTCTAATGTGAAGAATACACAGCCCTACAATAACTAGCTCACCAATGCTGCCTCCGTATGTTCTAGTTGGGAAGCTTCTCTAAGACACTAAAGACTTTCATACCCATGAAACTTTAATCGGGGAGAGCTAAAGAATTGGTTTAAAACCTGGATATACAGTATAACTGTGTAACACTGTATCTTGACCAGTGTATTTGGGATCAATCAAAAAAGGTGTATAAGGAGAGATGGACTTTCCCATGACTGTCACACAGGGATGAGGTAATACATTACTTGGGAAGGCCATCGAGTGCTATTTCTAACAAATGGCAGCCAGGTAAAATAGTTTGAGAGCAATATGCCATGAACATTGTGCCGCATAACTAATTACATCTGAGAAGTTCCTCTGCGCACTGTGGGAATGGTTAAATAATGAAGGCTGGTCTCCTTCACCCACATACAGACCAGTGGGATGTCAGTCATCCCACTATGCGGTAATTATCAAATATAATGAAATGAGCTCCCACTACTGAATGAAAATCCAACATTTCTGATGGGAAAATCATAACGTGCATAATGCTATTCTTATCACGTTTTCCAACCAGCCTGGGAGAAAATCTTTTGTTATAGATTTAGCTTTTCACCCAAATAAATGGGAGACATAGATACGATCTTCTTTCATCTTTTTAGATTACGATTTCCTACTCATTTAGAGCTAAGGAAAACAGCTGGACATCCACTGCAGATGGTGTTTAACAAGGACTCCTACCATCAGGCTTGTGCTGAAAGCAGAACACATCTGAAAGACTACAATTTTAGGATGGTTGTCATCCTTAACAACACTGAAGCACTTATAGTAGACATTCCTCGTGAGAGGCGTTGTCTCAAACATAGAGAGGTGCAAGGACCGTAAGTAACATCAAATGCATTCTAAACATCCAATGCACAAACTCAAGTGACAAACTCAAAACATGTCATGCAGTTAGAAAACATGTAGAGAAAGTGGAGGGAAAAAACAGGGGATAGTCACCAGAGGTTCACTAAGAAAACATGTTCAATCTCCTGTAGGATCTCAAGCTCTCTAAAGACGTTGCGGACCTCGTCTCTCTCGATGCACTGCTGCTTGTTCATGTACTTCATGGCGTACATCTTCTCTGTGTCCCTCTTCTGCACAATGCACACCTGGTCAGGAAACAGAACAAGGAGAAGGGGAAGCAGTTCAACACTTTGTACCGATACCACCAAGTCATAACAAACACAGTTATCCCCAAAGAACGTTTGCGGTTTCAGGATTTTTTAAGTGTTTCTGATTAGCATTTGGGTTTGTTTGCAGAAACTCAGAAACTGTTACTTGTTTAGATACCTGCAGTTCATTCTGTGGCTGAAAAGGAACAACTAGCTAAACCAGCAACACTCAAGCGGATGGATAAAATCATTGCGAAACAGACATCTTCAATGCTCATTATACATTCATTAAAAGTTGACGTGTGTTCAAAGGTCATAGTACTGTGGGTCCTCAGTAGGACAGGAACCCTGAGGTTGGACTCATTATATGAACATTAACATTCAGTCCCAATCATTAGACAGATAGTATATCTGCAATCGCTACACAGGTGTGCTGTTGATCCTGACTGACACACAATAGCTGGAAAAAAAATCGAATGTCGTCTTCTTGGGCTTATTATTTAAAATAAACTGTAGCCTGAGGGAAAAGACTCACAGCACATTATCACTGACGCAACATCCACACCACATCCACACCCACACCACATCCACACCATATCCACACCACATCCACACCACATCCACACCACAGCCACACAACATTCACACACACACAGCCATTGAGAAACATAGTTTGCTGGTATCTGTTCAATTTCAACGTATAACATTTCATCACAATCTGTCGACGTTTAGTGGAAGTTAGGGAACTGGAGGGTAAATGCTCCAACATTTAACATAAGCATCAGCCCTATACCTGCAAAGGCTGTCAAAGTACCTTTATAATACTCCCATCTGTCTAAGCCAGGGATGTTATTGTGATGCCAAAGGCAGAGCTTTTACGCCACACACATAAGCACACTGCAGAGCTGTAAAAGGCAGCAACTCCAGGCTGTTTCAGTGCCATGTGGTGGCCAGCAGAAGGGGTCTAACTGAATTGAATTGTCCATAGTGGCTCAGGTCGGCTCATTAGAGAGAGGCAGATGGCTGTTTTACAGTGTTAGAGCAAGAATGACAGGAAGAAATCTAGACGCAATCTAATTGGCATCCTCCCTTCCCCTCCAGCTAGAGTTCAGATGAGAGCTGTCCATCCCCTCCTCCGTCTATACCTCTCCATCCTGATCACATCCCTCTTCCTCTCAGCGCCTTTGACACAATAGGCTCATTACAGGAGGACTTTTAGCCCCCCCCCCCTCATATGTTGTCAAATTGAAGGAAATATGGATACAGTGTGTGTCCTTTGTTTTTTGAGTTGTTTTTAATTCAGCTCTATTTCAAGGTTCTTCTATTTTACCCCTTGCTCGCTCTTGCGTGTCTGCGAGCACACACACACACACAGGAGCTTTTCCATGGTAACACTGCTGCCTCTGGCCTTACCAGGCTCCCCAGTCACCCTGGCCTGCTCACAGACCCACTTTCTCCCGCCTGCTCTCTCCCTCACAGAGGGCAGCTGCTCTGCTGCAATGCGCTTAACGTTGGAGGGGGGAAAAGCATCCGAAAAAGGTGTGATGTTTATTAATTTCTTTACATTTTTACAACTTTCGAAGCTTTTAATTCCTTTATGACTCCCCACCCAGCTTTAAACCATGATGTTGGCCATTTCTTGTGATTCCAGTCTATTGCGGCCTTTCAGTCTGTGGGTAGTTCCAGAACATGTTAAGTCTAGCGCATAGAAGCAAAGACATTCTCAAGCCACTAGTCACACTATCAGTCCCTTCTCATCCTCATTTCACACCTCCTGAGCAGTCCATGTGACTATGTCTTTGAAACATTTTATTCATATATTCATAGAGCACATAAGTAATTCAATATACCAATTCCAAAAAGGTACCAAGAACCCAAATCCAACTAAGAGGCACAGATATGAAAGTTTTTTGTTTTGTATTCATTACATAATTATTTGCATTTTAATATGGACTTTTTAGCGATTCAATGATTAGAGATTGAGAGACCCTCACTATCAAAGTCCTGGCTATGGGGCTTTAGCATTTCTGAGCACGATTGAGTGTAATTAATTCTGAGCAGTTATCTTTAAAATGCTAATGTGCAGCGCGGTCCAAAGCGTCATGGGCCCGCTGGCTAGCTTTCATTGTTAAATATTCATTATGAACACCTGCTATTCAGCTTCACTTTTGATGTTGAAATCTGAGATGGTAAAAGGTCAACCTTTCTGGAACAGGGGGAGTCTTTACTTTGGGCCTGGCCTAGGTTGGTGCCAGCTCACTGACAGTGCAAACTGTCAGGGGTTGTGTAGTGTGGTGTGCTGCAGTGCCGGATGATTCCCTGGCACCATCACAGCGACTGGCAGCCTCCACATTCCAGTCTCAGTGGCAGAGATGGCTGCTGGGAGGTGAGGTTCCCGATGTTGTGACAACGTTGGGTGTAATCTCTGACCACCAGCTGCCCCTCACACCTGCTTATCTCCTCCTGAAGAGCAGTCGGCGAAGGAGGTGGGTGGACACACAAACAACACACATAAACACGTATGCACACACACACAAATACCCCGACACACAGATGAAACTGAATCTACTGATTCTCTCTATGAATAGTATAGGGAGGGAGGGAGACGGTGTGTGATGTGTGAGAGATTCAAAGGGAAGATGGATAGATGTGTATAAGTGTAGGATTGAGATGAAAAACACCTGCCATCCTTACAAAGACATGCACCTTGAAAGGACCACAAACAGTCCAAGTACAGGAATAACTCCTGCAAATCATTTTGAGAAGGGAGGTTTTTCTGTGTACAAACATTATGCCATCAGTGGGAGAACACTAGAAAACTGCTAATAATGAGAAAACTAATGGAGTTTGGCGGGAGCTCAAGAGCAGTTCTCTAAAGGTCAGTTTGGCAGCTTGTCAGAAATACATTGTCGTGTTTAAACACTAACTTACCAACCATAATTTTTAATGAAGACAAATGACTCTCAATTTTAAACTAGAATGGTTTAAAACTTTCAAGAACTCGTAATGAGAAGATAGTTGATGCAAAAATAACAACGCAGGCCAGAGCTGAGATTCAAGCAATTGCTTGTAAAGCATTGGGAAGGAGTAGAAATGATAATCATCCTATCCATTATCAAGCCTAATACCTCTACCTCCAAACCTTCCGCTAGCTGTCAGACGACTGGGTATCTCTCCAGTACAAATGGATATACATTTTTAATTGGACAGATTTGACAGATACAGATACATGACTGACAATTCAAAGGAAGCATGCATGCAGAAACGAGATTCGGTGCCAAAGCCATGCCAAAGACAGGCCCAAGATAAAAATTGAGGTTTATTTGACAAAGCCATGGAGTCTGTCACTCAACAATGCTGGGGAATATTCAGAAGAGCTTGCCGACATGAATAGGTGTATAACACAACCCCACAATGATTCATCATGCAGAATCAGAAACACACAATAAGTGGGGCTCACAGGTGAGTGGCCTGATCCCATGAATGCAGAGCATCAAAAGTATTCATTTGGAATACTGGTATTTTCAAACTCAAAATATTCCCATCATGCCAAAGGTGCAAGTTGTTTACTTACTTTAATTAAGCTCAAGGGATTTTTTACTTGGATTTAAACCAAAAGGCTATTGGCACTTTGTAAACTGGGACCCAGAACAGAAATATAACACATTTTTTCTCTCTTAGGGATGGAACAAGGTCCAACAGTCAACATGATTTAAATATGACCAGCTCCTCAAATACCAGCTTCATGGACAAATTCATATTTTATACCTTACAATAGAGCTTTGCGTTGCCACATTTATGAAACAGCAGGAGACGAAGATGCATGAGAGTGACAGCTCCAAATGGAGAGAGATTGGAACACATATGTATAAAACGGGCAACCAGGCAGAAAAAATACAGTCCTCAATGAACATCTAATCATAAAATAGGGTTTGACTTAAATGTGTAATCCTTACTCCAACCACACACTACTGTTTGTTTGTCACATATACAGTGCCCTCCAAAAGTATTGGAACAGTGAGGCGAATTCCTTTATTTTTGCTGTAGACTGAAAACATTTGGGCTTGACATCAAATAATGAACGTGAGACCAGAGATCAACGTTTCAGCTTTTATTTCCAGGTATTTACATCAGGATCTGATGCACAACTAAGAAAATATCACATTTTGTTTGAATCCACCCATTTGTCATGTGAGCAAAAGTATTGGAACAGATATACTTAAAACATATTTAAGTGAATAAGACTTAATATTTAGTTGCAAATCCTTTGCTTTCAATAACTGCAGCAAGTCTGTGACCCATTGACGTCACCAAACTTTTGCATTCTTCCTTTTTGATGCTTTCCCAGGCTTTCACTGCAGCCTCTTTCAGTTGTTGTTTGTTTTGTGGGGTTCCTCCCTTCAGTCTCCTCTTAAGCAGGTAAAATGCATGCTCTATAGGGTTTAAGTCTGGAGATTGACTTGGCCAGTCTAATACCTTCCATTTCTTGCCCCTGATGAACTCCTTTGTTGTTTTGGCAGTGTGTTTTGGGTCGTTATCTTGCTGCATGATGAAGGCTCTGCCAATCAGTTTGGTTGCATCTTTCCTTAAATTGGCAGACAAAATGTTTCTGTAGACTTCCGAGTTCATTTTGCTGCTGCCATCATGTGTTACATCCTCAATGAAGATTAATGAGCCCGTCCTAGAAGAAGCCATGCAAGCCCAAGCCATGACATTACCTCCACCGTGTTTCACAGATGAGCTTGTGTGTTTGGGATCATGAGCAGTTCCTTTCTTTCTCCAAACTTTAGCCTTTCCATCACTTTGGTAAAAGTTAATCTTTGTCTCATCAGTCCATAAAACTTTGTCCCAGAATTTTTGAGGTTCATCTCTGTACTTTTTGGCAAATTCCAGCCTGGCCTTCCTATTCTTCTTGCTAATGAGTGGTTTGCATCTTCTGGTGTAGCCCTTGTACTTTTGTTCATGAAGTCTTCTGCGAACAGTAGATAGTGATACCTTCACTCCTGCCATCTGGAGGTTGTTGCTGATCTCACTAACAGTTGTTTTAGGGTCTTTCTTTACAGCTCTCACAATGTTTCTGTCATCAACTGCTGATGTTTTCCTTGGTCTACCTGTTCGACGTCTGTTACTTAGTACACCAGTAGTTTTCTTCTTTTTCAGGACATTCCAAATGGTTGTACTGGCTATGGCCAATGTTTCTGCAATGGCTCTGATTGATTTTCCATCTTCTCTAAGACTCACAATTGCTTGTTTTTCACCCAAAGACAGCGCTCCGGTTTTCATGTTGTTTTCACCTCTGAATACAGTCTGCATAGACAAAACCTATCTTACCCAATCTGAACCTGAGTGTAGACATTCAGTGGTATTTATTGATTGAATAATGTATGTAATAGGACACACCTGGGCAACAAAACACACCTGTCAGTCATATGTTCCAATACTTTTGCTCACGTGACAAATGGGTGGGTTCGAACAAAAAGGTGATATTTTCTAATTTGTGCATCAGATCCTGATGTAAATACCTGGAAATAAAAGCTGAAACGTTGATCTCTGGTTTCACATTCATCGTTTGATGTCAAGCCCAAATGTTTTCAGTCTACAGCAAAAATAAAGGAATTGGCCTCACTGTTCCAATACTTTTGGAGGGCACTGTAGGTCAGGGAAGATTAAAAAATAAGATTTTCATCTGCCTCACATAGGGCTTGGCCTTGTAAAATTAGGCCAGTTGAAACCGGTACATAAATGTCCAGTTCTTAACCTTTCAAATGACAAAAACCTGATAGTGACTTATTTCATGAGTCACTTGGTCCCACACCTTAGCCTTTTGTCCCACCTTCTCTGAGCACCCCCTCTTGTTAATCTCCATGTCAGCACTTGCTGTTAACACATGCTCCTATTAAATGCTTATTAGCTCAAGTATTACGTAAAGAACCATAATAAAAGGCCATAATGAACATCGGATCTCCATGCAGTCTTGGCTGAGTGAGTTTACCTTTCTAAACCCCTCCCTCCCTCTCTTGCTATCCCCTTGGTTCCGCTATAGTTAGCAGCCCTATCAATTGTTGTCACAGTGTGGAACTCCAGGGACCCATGGCCATGTTTAGAAGGGGGGGTGGAAATTGGGGTTTTACATTTAGTGAAGCCGGGAAGTATAACATGTCCTTTTCTAGGTCAGGTAAATGGACCAGAAGCCTCAGGGAGACAGGGTAGATACATGCAGAAGCAAAAGACCACTGACTGAGGAAATGGGGGAGACAGAAAGGTGAGAGAAAGAGAGAGGGATGGGTACATATTAACAGAGAGAGAAAGAGAGAGGGAGGAGTACATTTACACAGTACATATAGAGAAAAAAGGACAGAGAAAGGGAGAAAGGGGAAAAGCAGAGAGCAGTGAGTGACTATCCTCTGTGCTCCCGTATACAATGTGTTTGTGTTTCTGGGGGAAATACAAGTGCTGACATCCATCATGGTCAGACATTGGGTGTAGTGTGTGGGAGGAAGGTTCTGTTGTCAGTCTTGGGGTCTAAGACTTGTCACTCGTGAACAGTGATTTGAAACAGAGACCGTGTAAGCATAGGATAACACAAACACAAGCTGACACACACAAAGAAACAAATAACTATACACACACCTCACAAAGACAAAAACACCGAATTTGGGCTGAGGCGAACAGATATGCTTTCAGGCTCTGATGAACTTGTCATCCTCCAAGACAAGAATAAATAAATCCCTTTTTTCCCTTAATTTATTTCCCTGGACCGCCTCACGCCCGCTACCACTTCTGACAGGCAGGAGGAAATGAGAGTGTTTAGCAAGCTTGGACGCCCATTTGCCCAGCTTCATGATGCACTATTACCAAAAATATTGGCCACTAATAACAGAACACAGAATTTACACTGTGTGTCTCATGGCTGAGAGGGGGTTAGATCTTGCTGGGAAAGTTTCTTACCATGACTCAATTGAACTAGTAGTGACTGAGAGGATGAAGAGGCTTTGTGGGAATCTTTCTACAACACCCCTTTCCCTCCTGAGTGTCCCCGAGGAATACTGCAGAGAAGAAACAACACTGGTTTTTCACAAGGGAAGAGCTAGCTTTGCCTCAGAAATATCCATGGTTGAAAAAAATATTATGTTAGAGTGTTGGAGAGAGGACACAGAAAACCTATGTAATCAATATTCAGACAGTTTCATTCAATTGTCTGCAACTGCTCATGTCAAAGAATGGAAACTCATACCAATCCGCAAAGTTGCTCATCAAGGCAACGTTTATAGTCCAAAAGAAGAAACATAGATTAAGCTAAAAATTCCAAACCCTATCCATGACTGCTTATGAATTGCTCTCATACTGTGGAAAGAACTGAACATGCATTTCTGGGCTAATAGGGTGCCCAAGGCCTTGGTGCAGCTACACACACCTTCCTTCCCTCCTGCAATCCCACCAGTCTTTATATGCAGTCTTGAACACCTGCAGTGTTAGGATAAAAGCATTAAGAATGAGGATAACAAACCCTTTGACAGTCTCTCTGGATAATCGTCCAGCTCTCAATGTGTCTTGCCCACAGTAGAGCCTGATATAGACCTGCTCACAAAGACTTGTCATGACTTTGACCTTTTCTCTGAGACTCTTTCACCGCACGACAAACACGTCACTGGCACCAAACACTACCTGTCTCCATGTCCTTTCACCCTGGTGTATCTCTCTCTTTCTTCCCTGTCATTCGCCCTTCCTGTCCTTCACTCCCCGTCCATTCTCTGCGGCCTTGTCACATGGACACACAGGTCGCCATCATAATGAGAGTTCAGGCACAGCACGATGACAACCTTTCCACTGTAAACCCACCAGCTGAGCACCAGGACCACCTCTGCCCTTCACATAGCTCCCCTGCATCTCCGCCCCCTCCTTCGCTCCCTCTATCCATGTCAATCCAGGCAGTGGCATTAAGGAGCTGTCATTGTGTCAGGTGACTGGGTGGCAGCGCTGTGTCGGGTTGCAGTGGTCCTGCTGGGCCCCGGGACCTGTGCCCTCTCTGCTCCCACATGGCCCAGCACCGAGCCTTAATGAGTCCTGTGGCGTACTGGTTGGGGGCAATGTAGCATGAACTGAGAGTGAGAGAGAGAGGGGGATTAAGAGTAAAACAAGAGAGAGAGAGATAGAGTGGAACAGGAAGAGAGAGTGAGGTAAAGCATGAGAGAAAAAGAGAAAAAGGGGAAAATGAAAAAGGTAGAGTGAGAGATAGAAAGTGAGCAACAGAATATAGGCAATTATTCCTTGCTCGGCATGTGGAGTTATTCTGCCTCCGCTCCGGGCAAGACCGGCTGCTCAGCCTCAAACAGGAGGCCCACACCACTTCCATCATGCCCCCCCCTCATCCAACGCCTTGACCAAATGGGATGTTCAACACCAGGCAGTAAGAGATGGAGAGAGGTACACCGAGAAAAAGAGAGAGAGAGAGTATTTGAAAGAGCGTGACACAGAAAGTGACCGAAAAAAGAGTGGAACCACAAGATAAAAAGAGAGATGGAGTGATACAACGAGCCAGTGACTGGGCTGCAGCTGGAGGATGTCCCTCAGAAAGAGGTGGTCTCCATGGGGGTCCCTGGCTCCAAACAGCTCTCCCACTGAGTAGCTTGTTTCATTCCCCTTGGACGAGCTCCTGCTTCCAGCCACGCCTGGCTCTCTGCTCCCCACCGCGGGGAAAAGAGCCTCCACTCATCACAAACCGCCTCTTTCGCATACACACCAACATAAACACGCACTAATATACACAAACATGTCAACAAACAACGTGCAGAGCCAATTTCCAGAGAATGAGAAGTTTGACCTGTACGTGCTCTGAAGCTCTAATATCTAGTATTTCCCACACTGACACACAAACAACTCAAACCCCTCCACCGTATTCTGTTGGGCAGTCAGATTCATACTGTTTTAACAGCAGCCTGAATGCCAACCAAGTCGGAGGAAGGATTAATGATACGAAAAAACGACCTCCAAACAGAGAAAACTATATCTGAAGTCTGTCTGCGTCTGAGGCAGTCGACTGTCTGCCTGGATGCGTTATGGAGGCCTGGGGCGGTCCTGTTATCTTCGAGCTTCTTCCTCCAGGCCCAAAAATCAGCTGAATCTAGCTTGAATGCCCGGACCTAGGGTCAGAGTCATGTGTTATCTACAGCCATGCTGGCAGGGGAAGGCCATACTATATGGGTGAAACACAAATAATGCATTTCCACCGAAAATGGCCAAACAGTTATTTGTTTGTCCATTTAACATTGATTTGTTTCCCTGCCTTTATGTGTGCGGACATCGCTTTAACATGTTTGCATGTGCGATGGTGCTTGCAAATGTCGGTGTGTTTTTGTGTGTGTGTGTATGTGTTTGTTTGTGTATGTGGCAAAAAAGTGTGTGTGTTCGCCTTACTATTAAGGACACTACCAATGGATTTCATATCCAATCAACGTCCATGTCTGGCTGTAATGGTCTCATGGTCATGTGGCCAGTGGGCTGTAATGGTCTCATGGTCATGTGACCAGTGGGCTGTAATGTCAAGGCCTCCGAGAGCTGGGCTGGTTACTGTGGATTTCATGGTTTGCTGCAGCGTCCCTCCAACATCACAAGGGAAGTGACAGTCGCTTGAAGGAACGAAGCAATAAGTCAAATTAACATAAATTCACATGGTAATATATTCTGCAGTCAAGGCCGGCTTTCTGTATAAAAGAGACACTTATTTTTGAAAAGATTGAATTTTTGAAAAGAGCAAAACGGAAGAAATTGCAAAGACTTGCGTAAACTGAAGCATTATGAACAAACATTAGTCTTGCGAGTCAAACAGTAGATTTTTTTTTCAATCTGTGCAACACAGTCACAGTTGTCCTTTCCACGATCCACTAACTTACAAATTGGTTCCATATACCCAACTTACATGAAGACACAGAAGTCTTCATGCAACAAAAAGCAATTATCTGTCTCAAACTTCTGTACTCATAGCAGCACAATCCAATCACACTTTTGCCCCTTGAGACAGAATACAAAGGAATTGTGACGTTTGGCACTAGAACAAGAAACACACACATTTTTACACACACACAAACACACCCACACAACACATACACACACAGCCCTCGACAGTCTTAGTTTCCCAATTGGCACAACTTGGGATAAGCATTGTGCAAAAAAATAAACTGAGCTATTATGCTTTCCTCTAATTGGAAAGTAAGAGGTGGGTCAAATCCACTGTGATCCCAGCTGCCACACGACGAAAAGTTTCAAAGAAAAGAAAAACAACAAAATGCTTCCACTGTTAAATTAATTAACCGCTATGGATAAGATTAATGGGAATTAAAATGTAATTACTTAAGGCCCGCTTCACCATCCCCACTCTGCTTCCTTGTCGAAGATAATAAGTGTGCCGGCTAATTAGTGCCACGGAATTACCCAGGGTCCCTAGCGGTGGCAACAGAGTGGCTCACACACACACTCACACACATACGGTATATATTTATACTTGATATATCATACTCACACACACCTGTGGTTAGGAAGGCTTAGCTCAGCATTAACTAGTTAAACACACAGAGTTCAAAAAGAACACAGGAAGCTGTATTACCTTTCCAAAGCTCCCCTTCCCAATGGCTCTCAGGATCTGGAAATGGTCAAAGTTCACTGCAAAGAGAAAAATGGGAAAGCAAGGACAGTATGGGTTATTCTGTTGCCTTTACCAAACAATACAGAAGAAAGCCAGGGATTGTGGGAAAGGGAAACGTTTTAGGAGACACTGGTACTGTTCAGATATTATTATTAATATAAATAGATTACAATTTTGCATGCATGAATATCCTTTTAGGCAGCATTCGGTGTGCAGAAATCTGCAAATGCACTACGCCATTGTAGAAGAGATGAAGTTCCACGTCATCGGTTACTTGGAAGTAGCAATTTTAACACGAGTAATGTAACTGTCGGTGTGCATCTGACGCCCACAGGCATAGAGCTGTGTCGACATTACTTGTGCAGATTATCCGTAATGAAAAAAGCACTGCCACTTCCTTGGGACTGAAGAGGATCAGGACAAAAAAAACGATTGTGTGGACTCATTTGCAATCCCATTTCTATTGACGAGAGTGTCTTATGGCTGGTAAGAAATGGGGTTCTATGAGCACATTAGCCTCAGCTATACGGTTGTTGTCATTTGCCTCCCTGAGAGTGTGTGCACTGCATGTGTGTGTGTGTGTGTGTGAGACAAAGTCTGCGTGTTTGTATGTGAAGCTGCACAGGGCCCCACCAATGGGCACAGCAGGCATGCTGCTGCTGACTCACCCATCTCCTCTCTAAAAAACGTCCTGTGCCCCCAGATGGGCGGATCAGAGCAAGGGTGAATAAACCCTCCCTGGGCAGATGCCAACTGCTTTATTCTTTTATACCCACTGCTAAGCCCACCCAGCAGACCTGGGCACCTGGGTCGAGTCTGACAGGGCTAGCCAACCAAACAGCAAGGCAGCCAACCAGCCAGGCAGCCAACCAGCCAGGCAGCCACCAAGCCAGCCAGGCAGCCAGGAGAAAGTAGGGGCTTGGGTTTGAATGTCTCGTCTCGTCTGGAAGATGCGTTAATCCTGTGTGGTGTGTCCTAGCTCAACATCTTGTACAAGGCTAATCCTGTCATATGGCAGAGTACTGACTGAGCTGTTGCAGCGGAGCAGGATTGGAGGAAATAAGACTGAAATAGGGAAGCACATTGATCTGAAGCAGTATTGTCTTCCTGTGGCTCGGAAATAAAATTGGACCCGTGTTCAAATAGAAGTCACCAATGCAGTCACAGAACAAACTGGTCCGGTTGATGTAAAGACCATGAGCTCTGTCAACCTGAGAGGGGAATCCATTGCCTTTTGGAAATTACAGAACAAGGGCCTGTGCAGAACAAGCACTACCTTTTTAAATCATGAATCTAAAAGCTTCCTCAAAGTATGACTCATTGAGCGAGAGAAATGTAGGTAGCTACCCCCCCCCCTTTCCTCTTATGCCCCCGCCTTGTGAATGAAGTCACTCTTTGAATTGGCAACTAAAGCCTCGGCCCTGTTCACGCCAGGCGGGTAATTAGAAAAGACACGCTGCTTCCTGTAGCCCTCCTTTCTCCCTCAGGCCCCCCTCTCTCTCTCTTTCACTCTCCCTCTCTCTCTATGGCTTGCTGGCTCACAGTCACGCTGGGAGGGGAATTATGGGGGAGGTGGCGAGGGGCTTTTATGTCACTGGCCTGCCGCTCCAGACAAGGCTTAAGCTGTCTTCAATGGCCAGACACCTCCTTTTTGACCACATAGACTGACACATTTCCCCTGCTGGGAATGAGTAAGTATAATTCAAACTCCAGTTAAAGGGTTTTACCACCACAAACATACTTCTGTCAGACACTACAAATGCATCTCGTTCCTTACATGTACATCTGTTGCATTTCCTTCAAGGTTGATTTACACTGTCAGCGTGAAAAACGACCAACCTTGCCACTTGTTTCTCAGCTTTATTAATGGCTGTCCCCTTCCCTCAAAAGTGCCCTTGGACAAACTCTTAAAAAATACTGTTTATTCCACTGTTTCATGTCAGGGGCTGATTCTAATAACACAGGCATATCTGAAGTCAAGGTCAGTGGAGGTCAGAACATCTCTTTTATTACAAGCTGTAACTGGATGGCCTTCCATCAATCCACCAAAAAACAAGGGCAAGCTCAATTACGTTATGGCAACTCATCTTCTGGTATCGCTCTGCTGCTCGAGCACATTTAGAGGAAATTACCTTGGGTCCAAGGAGAGGCACGTCCTTGTGCAAACTACAGTGAATGCCGTAATTTGGGTCAGATCTAGGTTAAGTGGCACTGAACGGCAGACAGTGGAGTACGTGTGGAGTTGATAAGAGTCCAGAAGTGTCTGGTAACGCTGCGTCGACTCTGTCATCCCTCTCTTAGGTTTCGGTAGACGCTGCATTAAAAGCGATGGGACCCTCACGACAAGAACGTTGTGGCGGCGTGGGATGAATTTGAGATTCCAGAGCTGGAGATTTGGCAGGGAATGACATCCTCTGAGGCTATAAGGGCTGATGGTTGCTGACACACCAAGGGAGAGAGTGCTGAGCAGGCTCCCCAGGTGATTGGCTTCTCAAGGGAGAGCTGATACTGGCTGAGAGCCAAGAGTGACAGAATTAGCTGTGTGTGTGTGTGTGTTTTGAGAGAGAGTGAGACGTAATATAATTTGGGGCTTCTTTAAACCTTTAAGGCATTGTCAGTATTGTTATTGAGACACACTTTCTGTCATAATTGCTGAGATAAACTTTACATCCTGATAGCAACCAACAAATCTAAAAGTTTGACAGTAACATTTTATAAATCAGTGTGGACGTCACAGGACTATAATAAACACAATCAGTCATTTAGTTTGGACTGAACATAATGATTGATCAACATTCGGACTTGTCTGTCTACCTACTTCCCGGCAGTTGACTGAATCTCCATTTCACTGCCATGACAAACAGCTATGTTTGATTACTGCTTAGTAGTAGCACTTTAATGTAAGGTAAGACTTAGCATCATCTCAGTGGGAGGTCTCGTGGGACAGGTGTTCAAGTGTTAGATTTGTCCCTCCCCATCATGTTCTAACACAACAAAAGCTACCATCAGAACAGCTGTGTTGACCGCTAGAGCAGTGGTAGAGGGTTAATAAGGGCTTGCTGAACAGTAGGCCTTACTGTAGTTCTACATAGCAGTCCTCCATCTACTATTTATGGCTGACCTGGCAACACTACGACTGAGCTAGCACTGCCCTCAATAAAGAACATCAGATCGAGCACAGTCAGGCGGGATAGTGGGTATGAATTTGGATGTATGGGAGAGTGTGAGAGCTATAGAACATGATTTGTATCATGCATAATGATCACTCACAAAGCTAATTTTACTCACAGTTAAACTTAAAGCAAGACGCAGTTTGTTGGCGTGGGAACATTTGGTTTAAAACAATACCACACATTGATGCCAACATACAAACTTCTGCCCCAAGTACTTAGTTTCAGAGAGTTAAGAAAGTACTGTACAAATGGAAAACATTGTCTTATTATTCAGGGAGGTTAGGGTACAGCCTGTGAAATTTAAATCAAAGATTTTTTTTTTTTTTAACACACATGGTCCAGATTTGAGAAAACATTTGTGCCCAAAACACAACAGATTACTATGCAAGACCATGTGAACAATCTCTCCCAATGAAGTGTCATAAATATATGAAAATGACTAATTTGCTTGGAGGCACTGAGCTTCTTTTGTCATATTTTGGCATTAATTATGAATAGAGATGATGTAGTTTTCATGAGCCGTTCTTTATTAATCACCATCAGTCACTGCTCCCGGCACAAAGAGTGTTGGTGAGGGGGGGTTGTTGGTGGTGGTGATGGTGGTGGTGGTGGTGGGGGGGGTTTGGTGAGGGTTTGTCAAAAACGCAGATGCTGCTGAATTGTGAGTTCAACTTACAATCAGGAACATGGCCGCGGGAACTAGGGGTGCTGAGGGTGCTGCAGCACCCCCTGACAGCACGAGCATTTACATTGATATGACTTAAAAATCCACCACCGTGGCACAGCTCCGCAGTAGCCGACTGGCCATCGGGAGCACCGGGAGGAGAATAATGATGGAAAACCAGGCTAAGAAACGTAGGGTGGGGCTGAAAAATTAAGAGACAAAGAAATCACCTTCACTAGACAAGGTTTTACCAATTGAAAAACGGTTATGTTTATTTTACACAAAGCTCAACTACGCGCGCTCGCATTAAGGATAGAACTCCCAAACTTGCATCACATCGAACACTGAATATGCTTGCATTAGCAAGGCAGCTGTGGTGGCGTATATGGGGGCCAGTTCTGGTGGGCCGGTCTGGATCAAAGTCCAGGGCCTATTTTTACTCCTAGTACGTCCCTGCCGCCCCGCAACCTGAATATTCAAATGATATCAAAAGTACAGTGCATGAAGTTCAAAGAAGCCACAAAACGATGTCACTTGTCACCCTGATTAGTGAATTGGACATAACTCAAATGGCCCTATAAGACTAACAAAACCGCAGTGATACCTGGCGATAAGCCAGGCATCTATACCTTCTATTTTGTAAATTATAGGACACCACCAAGACATCAAATACTACATTATGCAGCCTCTTCAATTGCACCGGGGTTCCCACAGGTAATATCTAATTGGGAGGAGTGTCACGTTATAATCAATAGGCTTGTCTGGTGTTACCATCCTACTGTTATCTGAAATGGATATATTGAGCAATACGTGGGACGTTTTCAAGGTCTGGGAAGAAACCAGAGTGCCTTTAGAGGGGCAATTAATACCTTGGATGTCAAAAGAGGACATTGATCTACCAGCTACAACTGAACACAGACTGCGAAGAGTCTGCCATTTATGTGAAGCTTCCAAGTGTAGAAGCAAAATCTAAATATGAGAAGACAGACACAGCTACTACAAGGTTGTGTGGTATCTGGTAACAATTCAACAACAAAAAAGACACACATTATGCAAAACCGATAACCAATGTGAAACAACTACTTTTAACCATAATAAGAAGGAAGGGTAAGTAATCCACTCAACTCATTTACAATAATATGATAAAGCAGACAATCTGCTAAGCGTATTCTAATCTTTCAAGGGCTTCTAAAATGGCATGACATGCAATATCTAGTCAGAGGCCCAACATTGGTAATTCTCAGCTCTTACAAAGCTTAGACATAGAAAATGAGGCTACGCATAGTATCGTCGGAAATGAACATCACCTCAGCTCCACCTCACATTTCCTACCATCATTTTCAAACTCACAAACTCATAAACTCATAATCAAATCACAGAGTGAATGCACTCTGTGCAGGGTGCACTATCAAAAAGCGTTTGGAACCCTTTGATTTGGCTGGGATAAAAAACCCTCCGTGATCGATCTGTACCTGCTCTCTCCTCTAAGATTACGCCTATGCACCCATGAGTGTTCACAGCTGGTCCATCGCCCTACACACAGTATTATATCATATCACACAGCCGACCTACATAAAGCCCTGCATCAAGACAGACACTACTTCCCTCAACATGATTACTAAATGTTTCATGCTAGTAGTAAGCCATACAGTATATCTAATGGGCTGAACTGGAAAAGAGCTGAAGCCACTACTGTGCCACATGGGTTCTTAGAGGATGAACACCCAAACAAGGCCCTCTTGGGCCAGGCTTCGGCTCCCTCGTGCCTCCTGCCACACGGATCTATGACGGGTCCGCTAGTGGCGAGCTTCATTTTTCATGAGGGCTTCGTTATTCTGGTTGTGAGCCGTCTTCAGGTCAGCCTCGGCGCTCCTCTGATCTTGATTGGCAGGTTGGGAAGACGGGGGAGGAGCCTCGCGAGGTGTTTTGAACTCTGTCTTCACCGCGCGAGCAGCCGACGTTTCTGCGGGCCTCGGAACAATGTGTTACGGAGACAGGCGCAGTGTGGCTCTTCTTTGTCTTCTGTGAACTAGATTCGCACGAGGTCACAGGAAAATCCTAACTCATGCAGAACCACACTGCCCACTGCAACTGATCCTCGGCAACACACTTTAAATAGATACCAGATTCAAGCTCATTTTTAGCATGGGTACATTGTCATTATGAGCACAAGAAGACCACAAAACAATTGCTTACAAACCAAAGTCCGCTTGTGCCATGATCCAGTTAGAGCTAGAGGGGGAAATGCCTTGACACCATACTAAGGACTACACTTGACGATTCTGTTTACGTAAATTACTATCATCGTCAAGCAGCCATCGTGATTTTCTCTTTGTACACTGGAGTCCTAATACAGTTTAATTGTTGGCTCTCTAAACAGTCTTTCATGAATACTCATGAGCTTGAGCAGCTTCATTGTTTTAGACATCAGGGGAATATCAAAGATGCATTTCCACTGATCTCCCAAGTACAAGGCTGTGAGCATGGAAAAAGTGGCAGAGTGACAGTATATGTTTAATGACCGTTCCACGTTAGTATATCTCCACATATGAAGATGCTTCTTAGGCTTTTGTAACTGTCCTTAGTGATATGTTTGATGTGTCATGCTCAAAGTCGTTTTAGTACAAGGTTGGTATTATGATAAAAGAACAGACTTCCACAATATTTATTTTTGTTACCAATTAAAGGAATGCAACTTTTCAAAGAAAAAGCTGTTACACATGCAAACGTGTTAATGTGATCACTCTAGAATGATCTTGAACTGTTGGGAGTCATGGAGAAGATTGATAGGGGGCACAGATCAGGCGCATCAACCCCCAGCGTGTTATTGGGTGGCTCACCAGCAGCGAATGGAAGCCATTGATTTTTCCTGTGTGGTCGTGTCCTCTTTTTTTAGCATCAATGATTATCTTCAGACTCAGACCGAGGGGGGAAATGGCCCAGTAATCAGGTTTTCCCCCGGTCTATTCCCTGTCCAAGATTGAACACTTTTCCCCAATGCTCTAGATCACACTGTATACTTTCTCACCACTTAACTCTCTATCTCAATAACTACTTCTTCCGTAAAGAAGTGGTTTTCTCACCTACAGCCTAACTGAAATGGCCATTTCGTGGATTTGTTCTGAACTCTGTCTTTGTTATGATTCTCCATTTCAGATACCCTTTAAAGTCTCTGCGGTGATTATGACTCAGTAAGGGCATGACTGACCTCTCCCCTGCAACAGGCCTTCACAGGAGTCAGCCTCATTCTGCCCCTCTCTCTCTCTGTTAGCCTGTCATATAGACCAGCTAGCATTAAGCAATGGTGGCAGAGTGCCTCTAAGCTTACAGGACTGATATGCCTCGTCTGCGGTTCCACCAGCAGAAGCATGCACACATACACACACACAGATTTAACGCACTGCTGCTCATCGCGACTTGATAGGTAGGCCATTGTGCATTTTAATCCTATACGTGCAGCACTAAAAACTAGTCAGGTCCAAACTGCCAATGTCAATAAAGTTTATAGGCCTATGATTTTGAATGTGTGTGTGTATGTTCTCTAACTTTCAGATGTATACGACCACTCAAGTGCACAGCAAATCTGAACAAACAGGGACTCCATGCTGAGATTCAAAAAAGTGGATGTGATTTCTTGCACACCACTCGCAACAGGAGGGAATCTTAAGAACCAATGCTGTGAGAGAGGGAAAGAATGAGAGAGAGAGAGAGAGAAAGAGAGAGAGAGAGAGAGAGAGAGAGAGAGAGAGAGAGAGAGAAAGAGAGAGATGTCCACAATGGAACCACTGATGCACAGGGACTCTCATACTTTCTGCACAGACGTGTGCAACGAAGCATCACTGTCAAAACAACTGCAGTTGAAGTCGCAAGAAAACTTCTGAGGTTACCATGACAATACTTCGTACGTGTTTGAGTACGTGTGTGTGTGTGTGAGTCCATGTATGTATGTATGTATGTCCGTCTGTGGGTGCTGGTGCCAACTCATCCAATGGTTCAGAGCATTCTCTCGCTCTGCTGCCATAACTAATTCACTGTGATTCACAACTCTTAGTGTTGCATTAGCACATCATTTATTCATTGGAGTTTTGGCTCATCAATAAAACATTGGGGGGCTTTGAGGTGACCTTACACTAAACTCTCCTTAATGATCCATTATTTCACCGGGATTCAGAGAGGAGTCGCTGCGATTGGCTGGCCTGCGGTAACGTTGCATGTGCCACCGCCGATGTCCAGGCAGTCGTGCAATGGCCAACAGAGCGTCCTAGAACAACAACCTCTCTAAGGTCATTACATGGTTCTCACTGTGACAGAGTCAGAATCAGCACTCTGAAACCAGGTCAGTGACCACATCAGGCCTCAGAGAGAAAGAGGACCTTGAGGCTGGAGCTCTGCATAGGCGCTGCTCGATCATCTCCAACTTCTTCATCCTGTTTCTTTTACACACACACACACACACACAAACACACATACACACACAGACACACACTCATACACACACATTCCAACTGGATCAACAGACCACAAGGCAGTAAAACGTCTGAGTAAAAGTAGTGGACCGTGCTGCAGGGTTAAAATACCATATTAGCCTCTTCAAAGAGCACAAAGAAAAACATGAAATATCTATTTAGAGACAGGGGAGAGGATGAAGGCGCAGAGAAATGGGAAGACAGCGAGGGGGGGAAAGGAGCAAGAGATAGTATAAATAGAGCACGTAACAGTATTTTCAGTGTTTGCGTGCGTAGGCCCAAAGTTGTGTCAAGAGAGTATGACTGAGGGGTTATTGTGAGGAAAGGGTGCGTGTGTGTGTGTGCTAGACTACGGTTTTATTTTCATCTCTTCTGAGGTGAAAAGTACACAAAGTGATGAATAATACATTCTTACACTACTTGTCCTCACATGAACGCACCCATGCACAAATAAACACAAACATTATAAGAACTGGCACAGACACAGGATGGAAGAGCATACTTTATGACTTTCACGTTTCACGATTTTAATTGATGACGTTTTCTAGGTTCATCCATTGACTTAGCGTGTAAGTGTCTGCATATGTTGTGCATGTGAATGCGTGTGTTTGCCTGGGTGTGTGTTCAGGCAGTGTAAATGGATGCTGGCCCAGTTCTCCCCTCAGCTCTGGGTTTGGGGCTGGGGTAGGAACAGGACACCTTGTGTTATGGCCCAGATACACCTGCCTTCTGTCAGCCGAGTACCCAGGTATCTAGGACAGAGGACCTAGTAAACTACGCATAATACTCTCAACGTCAACTGCTTCATTCCAGATGACAATAAAGTTACATTAACCTACCCATCATCTAATGTTTTCTCCTGACAGTGCAACTGAATGGCCCATGGCAGATCCCCTGATGTGACTACATACTTAGCCCTGTATATTTTATAAAGGACTATAATCTAAGCTGACGATAGCATATATGCTCCCTCAGGAGCCAATAGGCAGCTGAGGGGGAGTGGCTACTGTCAGCTTTGATGGTGGCACAGAATGATTCAGTAAGTGGTTCATGAATGAGCGTGTCAGTGAGGCAAGGGCGGCACCCCCCTCGGGCATCACAGGAGAGCCCACGGCTCTACAGGCAAGGTGGCGCGATGACAGAACATCAAAGGGACTGCCCAACAGACGGCTTGTCCCTCACTCTAATAAAGAGGACGCACATGGCTATACCGCTGCCTTCCTCCAACCTCATCCCCCGACTAATAAGTAGCTCCTTTGCCGGACTGCATAGGTACTCTGTTAACCTTTCCAGCACATTCCTGTTTGTTTTCAACGTGCATCTCTGTGCAGTGTGTCGACTGGAGCGGCTCAATGAAAAGATGGAGTCTGCTGCTCTCCCTGCTCTGCCCAGAGGGAACTCCAGCACTCTGCTTTGAACGTGCATAAGCACACGCACAAAAACATACCCCAACACGTAGGCCTGGTTTAAAAGCAAGGATTTAGACATGGAAATGAAGCCATTTAAAAGCTCTGATCTGATCCCAAAACTTTGGTGTTTGCATTTATTCATTTCATTTAGCAGTGTTTGAGAATAGATGTTGAGATGGACCTTTATTCTCTTGATCACTTGCTCTTGCACGGACAGAAGAGTCAATCTACCGCGGTGAGGCTCAGCCAAAGCTGTGATCTCCTTTCTTCCATGTCATATGATATCATACTCAGTAGATTTACATTTTTGTTGTAATGTATATTGGGGGGGTCATTCCCCCCCCCACCCCTGGATTTCCACCAATGGTGACAGCCACAGAGAGACAGGGCACTGAGACTTATACAATTCAGGTCTCATACAGAAAGCGGACAACTGCACTCGCGTGCGTTTTAATTAACAAAAGAAAAACTTGCAAGCAGGAAAACAAATCTCCCGTGAAGACTCACACCTGTCCATGGTGCACCAAAAAACTATACTTGATACATTATCAGCAAGGGGCGTCTCTCTCTCTCTCTCTCTCTCTCTCTCTCTCTCTCTCTCTCTCTCTTCCTCAATCTCTCTCTCTCCCTCTCTCTCTCCCTCCATCCCCTTCTGGCTCGGGGCTCTCTTCCCTTCTGAGTCCTGTCAGCTCAGCTTCTCTGTTGAGGGGTGATTAGCAAACGAGTCTCCGCCGTGAGGCTCGTTGGCTGAGTGGGGAGGGGGAAACAGTTTAAAGTGGCTGCTCCCACGACCTGGCCGCTGTCCCTGGAGCTGGGAGGGCTCAAACTTTCTGGGGATGTCACCACTGATGACAAAAAAAATGTTTTGGCAAATTCTGAGGTTTTCCCATAAGATTGTAATAAGAGGAAAACTATTAAATAATTATAAATAGTATGAAAAACTGTAGAAAGGATAAGGATGTATACTGTAGATCTAAAAGAGAAGGAGTGTGCAGGTGTGAGAGAATACACACTGACTTTATGACAGGTTCTAGTCCATCCCACTGAGTCCACATCAATTGCAATCTCAGGGTGTGAACACACTCGCACACACTGACAAACATAAACACACATACACACACACATTGAGTGACCTTTCTCTTCCCTGTTTTTATTTTATTTCTGCACCCAGCTGAGCTGATCTCTTTGTAGACACCTTCACTCTGACATTAGCAGCACTATCTCTGCCACATTACCTGCAGCAAGTACAAGGCAGGCTCAGATAGTAGCATACTGGAAGTCATCTTAGAATGTACTGTCTGTCTATGTTCTGTGCGTACACGACGTACAGTACACTACTGTGCTAGAACATTCTGTGTAATTCTCCTACTCTAGATTCACATCCTTATACTGTATCAATGGTCAGACAATGCAGCAATACAACTAGTAGATTTCAGCAACATATTGGATTGGTTTTAAGTGCAATTATGCCTGAGAGGCTAACAGCTGCAGGCCCAGATCTTAGTTGAATTGAGGGAGCAAGGGAAAGAGATGAATTGAGAGACAAGCCTAATGCTAGAGATGAAAGAAAAAAGGGACTCTGTATTCAGTGCAAGTAATGAGCCATCTTGCTCTCCCTGTCTATCTTTATCCCTCCACCACAAATCTGTACTTCATTTTCTTATGAAAAACACACACTCACTAAAAGACATTTGCAAGCTCTCTCTCTCTGTCGCACCAGTAAGAAACACACAATGTCAGTGCACATAACATTCTTTGTGTAGTCCATGAGGGAGAAAGGAAGCAGACTAGAGTGCATGCCTTGTGGGTACATATCCTCAAATGGATCTCCAAATGATATTGCACTAATCTTACGTTTCAAAGATCTTATTTTAAAACAGCTTTATTTCATTTCACGTTTAGATGAGTTCTCTCAAAGCACTCTTTCGTGTTGATGCTTGGCTCATACTTCAACAGATCAGTCAGATCCAGTTTACATGACCTTTGTAAAATGACAGGAAAGTGTTGAGCAGTGGGACTGACAGTCACAAGACTGACAAGCCATGATCCTTTGAGTATATCTGACAAAATGGCAATCAAGACAGGTGCAGGAAAGAGAGATGCCCCAATCAATTTAATAGACTTCTTAGTCCCCTGCTAATCAAACAGTCAGCCTGTATAGCTGTCCGGCAGTCTGGCTTGGTTATCAACGGGAGAATTTCATGTTAGCAACCATCAAGATTAGCATTGTTAAAATGTTCTGCTTAATGAAGGCCATATGCTGTTTGCTGTTTTTAAAAACCCAAGGAGATCCAGAATCTTCTGTATGAAACTCCCTCACTTCCATGAGGAAGGGTTGCTTTTCCCATTTCAGCTATGGGGAAATGATATAATGGCACTTGGTAGATTACATTGTGACTATTAAAAGTATTTGAAATGTGTTGTACATTGTATGTATGCTGAAAGAGTCTTTCCTTAATTTAACTGGCACGTCTTGTTTTTCTATTTCTACCATGTAGGCTACAGGAGGGAACTGTGCCCTGAGGAGAATGTTAATAACATTGTGAGAGAAATATAATCAACCTCTCTCTTCTACCACAGCAAACGGATGGCATCTCCTGTTCATCAACCTATAATTGTTGTTGATGATGGGGATGATGGGGATAACGCAAGTGAACTGCGGGAGATGGAGTGAAAGCAGGGAGTAATCAGAGTGATAGGAGGTTCATGTGAGATAGTAGGATGGTGAACAAGTGGCTCTAAAGCCTTATAACGTCGACATAAGAGTGTTATGAAGAAGATCTCTGCTATGAAGAAGGCTCAATCTCCCCACTGAACATTAGTAGAGGGAAACTAGCCAGGACTGCCTTGATCCTCAAGCTTCTCCATTCATCAAAAGTGAAGTATTTAAAAAAGGAGAGAAACTGAACCTCTCACTTTATCTCTAACACTCTCATTTTTTTGTTTGACAAAAACAAGGACCTTTTCTTTTAAGAATATTACATAACAAAGGCAGTCTGTGTTCCCTGACTTGCAAAATAAATTTCCCTTGCCTTAGTCTGATGCAGAGAAGTACAAGACACACAACATGAATGTTGCCTGCAGCCTGTAAATAGGTCAGTCTTGTAATTACACACACACACACACACACACACACACACACACACACACACACACACACACACACACACACACACACACACACACACATGCAATCCATCTCAATCATATGACCATATAACTCTGCAGTGGACTGACCTCATTTACTTTGACTCTTCTTGTGTCTTAGTAGGCTCATCCATCATTTGAGATAATTCCTTGGTAACATTGGAATTTTGGCGAACAGACATTCTAAGCATCTTTGGTACAATTCCAAGGGACAGGGCTTATTCATGCATTGACAACCATCCATAAATTAATATTCCTTTTTACGCTTGTTATTAATCTTCTCGTAATTATTCAATTAACGGCAGGAATTTGTTTTTTAAAGCAGCGACTACAGCTAGAATATCTTGTCTTGTCATCTTCAATCCTTAATAATAAAAGGGATGCGATATTTTGTGTTATTAGAACATAATCACTTCAAGTTTGATGCCACACCCCCGACTTAGACTATAGCTTTCTTCTACTTGGTAGTAAACAACTTATGGCTTCAAAAATACAGCTCGTTTTGTTACACAAAACTAATGACATTGTTCATGAGAAATGTGCATAACATCATCCCTGAGACTTATGGCCGTTCCGTTGCTGTTACATTGTAACTTCCTGGATTCACGTTGGACTTTTGAGTGGTATATAAACTTAAAGTTAGGCTTAGTTGTAAAATGAATATTATAATTATTTCGTTTATTTAGCAGATTATAAGGTATGATAGCTGCTTACCATCTTCCTTTTCATCGAAGACCGGTCTCTTTGAAGAACTATTCGCGCCCATCCTCTTCTTCCACTTGCCCCAGTGAAACATTGATGCGTGAGCTCAGATAGCATTCCTCGCCTCTTGAAAAACTACTGCTCTGTGTTGGACACGTTGGACAAATACATTGCAATCACCACTGTTAATGTTTGTCAGTTTTTTTCTCGCATGTGCGCACCGCGACTTTAGCCTCTATAAACCAGGAAGACGAGTAGGTTAGAGGTCTGCAATCGGATCTAATGAGCAAAATACCGTTCACTTGCTTGTGTCGGAGTAGCTACAGTACAGATCACAAGCAACCCCGTTCTTTTGCTCTCTCTCCTCCGTCCTGAACTGACTTATGTTCTGTGAGCAGTGAGTGTGACAGTGTGACACTTTTTGTCGACGTAGCCCCCTCTGTCATGCATTTTAAGAAAGAGCCTCCGAGAAGACCGATAATAGCCTATGAAGGTGTCAAACAGGGGAAGCTAGTAGACACAGTTCCAGAACGGTTGAGCTGTATAGGCTAGGCTACCTCTCACTGAAATCAGACAGTTACGGATTTAATTATGAGATGGGTGGCGCCTCATTGAAAAAATGGTTAACACTTTATCTCCCCGACACCATGCGTTTATAGGTGACATGGATTTGGTGCGTGCACAGTCGTATTCATTATTAGTGGGATGCCTAAGGATGTTGTGCGCACATTTTCAAGGAGATTACAATTTAATGTAAAGTTTATTATATCAATAGTTGTTTAAGTAAAACGCTGCTCAACCCCATGAATAACATTCAACCAATGTGACGGCGTACAGTGGGAAAACACTTTTATGAAATATAATTATCTCTAAGCATATAGGCATCGTGCAACTTGATTTAATTGAGTTTGTGTGGGAGAGTATATTTATTAAAATATAATACATATATATTCAATTAATTAAATGGCTGTGTCATTAAAATGCACTTGTTCTCACCGTTTGTAGTTTGACTCTAGCTCTACCGGTATTGCTGTTCTTGTTGTTGCAGCCAGGCTTTGGTTGTTATGGTTACATGTGATCATAACTAAGACAGGTATAGCTAGATAGTATGTTATGGGAATTTGTGTATTTTACGATGTTTGATTCTTGCTTGGTACTAAATTATAATCTAAACGTGAGCGTTTCTTTTTTTTTAAGGTGCAACATTTGAAAGTTACTGTGGCTTGTTGCTAGCTAACTAGCTAGTTAAGGATGTAGCCTGTTATTTATTCAGCTAGCACTGCAGCACTGTCTAATTATAGACAAATTGTTGACTAATGATAAAAACTGTTCTGTCTAGCAAGCTAGGCTAGCTAGATTAGAATACGGTCTGGTAAATTACAGTAGCAGTTGCTACTACAGCCATGACGTTTGCGTAGCGTTACATTTAGACGTGGAGGTAAACTTTATGGCAAGATGAAGCCTACAGTGGCAGGCTTGTTGTGCAAGATCTTAGATAACATTGTTGTCCTGATTGAAAACAAATATATAGATATTTATGTTGAATATGGACATGTGTTTGTTTATTTCTAGGCTTCATCGACACCAAGAATCTGACCAAAAAGATGCTTCTTAGATGATGAACTGGGAAATTCTACTCTGACCACAAGAAACAACAAAACAAAGCAAACTCGCGGCCATGTCTTACTTAGAGGAGGGAATACCTGATCTCCATCTAAGCATTGACTGTGGTGATAATTCTGTCAGACAACAGACCGGTCACATCCCACCTGAGAATGTTGATCCTATGCAGATAACTGAATATGTGACTTCTGACACACTATATCTAAGTAGAAGAAAATTAAAAGATATTGAGGATAGCATTTTGAAGACCCATATGTTAAAGGTAAACAAACCTACTAATCAATGGTATATGCTTAGGGTCAACTCCTCATATTATGATTTGATTCATACAGTGTTGTCATATCTAACTGCTAACATATTCTCTAAAGAATTTGTATCTCGAAGGTAACCAAATATCCAGTCTTCCGGATTCTCTGTTCACCTGTTTGTCAAATTTGGTGTGGTTAGACCTCAGAAATAACCAAATCACGGCACTTCCTGCGGAAATTGGTCTCCATAGGTAGGTATTCTGTATGTAAAGACATAATGCCTAAACATTGAGGTTCTAGTTCTATTTTATGTAACTCCCATATATTTTCATCTTGTTTCATTCAGGTCTCTGAAAACATTGCTGTTGGAGGGAAATCCAATCAAGGAGCTACCATTAGAATTGGGTGAGTAAACCATCAGTCACCCGATGACCAGCTGGTGATTTCCACTAAACTTGAATTTAGACAACCACACAACATTCCAGCTCTGTCCTTAGGGGGAGTTTAGAATCCATATCCTTTAAAAAATAAATGTTGTGCCTCAAAGGATTTTTTCCACTAGTGTTAAATGTCTCCAAATACATTTGGGGTGTGTTTTTCAGGTACTGTAATCACTCTCAGGGCCCTGAGTCTGAGGCATTGCCCCATTGTTTTCCCACCTCAAGAGATTGTGGAGCAGGGACTTCAGTGCATCCTTCAGTTTCTAAGGGGTGCCATGGTTGTAAGACCAGTCAGTGTGCGGAACCCTCTTCCAGGTGAACAAAAAAATAGTATAGATTTGGCCTGAACTTGAACAATGTAAACCAATAAGTATGTGTATGTATGTGTATGCCCTCTTCGAACACATCCCAGCCATCTGTTCTTTTGCATAAGAAAAGAAGACTGGTCACAAAAATAGCTTCTTGCCCTGGTTCCACTTCAGTGGTGTGACTTCTGTTCCCTTGGAGACGACGTGTGCAGCAGGGCTGACAATTTTTTGTGCAGATCTACTCTGTAAAAATGTTATCCAGATGAAAATGATCGATAATCCGTGGGCCTATAGCGGGTGCTCTCTGTCATCAAACACTGTCTGTAACTAATCATCCTGACCAGCCCAACTCAGCCCCCCAGCAGAAACGCAGCCAAACCTGCACCCTGAACAAAGACTCTGCCTATCTATTTATCTCTTTGTGTGGAATGTTATTAAAGGGGGAGCCAGACTCATTTTCCCAAAGAAAAGATAATACTATCGCAAAGAATATCATGTTGCCATCACAGGGACAGTATGAGCTCATTTAAATGTCATAATTCAGACATCTAAATCTAATTAGAAATGATAACACCTTTAATTTCTTGATCATACTGACATACGTGTTTAATGCATATGTCATTTAATAGCAAGATACATATTCTATATTGTACTGTCTTCAAACTTTGGCGTTTAACATATTTATATTTTATCCTTACACATTCTGTAAATTCTCCTTTGGTTTACCAATGAAATCAGAACTGGTTCACTTCTACACAGAGAGGAGAAGAAAATACACAGGCCTAATATTGCTGTCACAACCATTTTAATGCTAACTTCCTATTTATGCTTGGGCGCCAGACATGCCTCCTGTGGAGAAGCTGCAGTTGGCAGAACTTGTCAAGTCCAGTCTGGACCTGTGTGAGGAGGTGGTGAATGAGGATGAGATGCGCCGGTTCAAGGAACTCAAACAGAAGATGATCCAGATGGACAGGGCTGAGTCTGACTATGGGGCAGCAGCACCACCCCTGGCATGTGTGCCCAGGGCAGCAGAGGGAGAGAAAGGTCACAAGACATACCCTCTGCCTGTTGTCAAAAGGTGAGTGAACCAGATTTGTGCTTTGTGTCCTTTGCAGGAATCAAAGAGACCATCTAATTTGCAGTACATTTAAAGTCCTGATCCCTTTATCCTTGTACTCTCATATCTCCAGGTAAGAGGGGGTACTACTCCTGTACCATTTTACATAGTATTCTGTGTCCTTGATTCAAGTACATGAATTGCACATTCTTATGGTCCCTGGAAGAACCTTGGTGCTGCTGTCTCTAGTTATACAACAGGACTGTATACTGTCCTTCGTTGTGTGAAGTCCCACAGGCAATCTGCTAGGCAATCTGTTCTTCTGAGAGCTGCAAATACAAACATTTCTTTCAATTTATTTGTCAGAAACAAAGATATTACCAAAGCGGGCATATTTCCCGAGCACCCTCCATTTGACACGCAGTACTGGAAGAGGTCAGAGGAGAGAAGACTGGCTGCAATGAAAGAGCTTAAAGAGAAACAAGCCATTTTAGAACAGAGGAGGAAGTAAGTTTTTTTATTGCCAGTTTCTCCAAAGCCCAGTCCTGTAGTGCACCAGAATACAGCCTATAGGTGGTTGTGATCGTTGAGTCACATACATTACTAGTTAGGAAGGGAATAGGTACAATTCCGAAGGTTAGAGAGAATATTCTCTTACAGTGCAGTTTCAGAAAGCAGGGGTGTATTGTGTCAAATTGGCAAATGATTAAGTGCCAGAAAGTGAGGGATCAATTTATCATGTACATGTCTGTAAAACGCATAGCCAATGCCAATAAGGGGTATGTAAATAAATGATGAAGCATGTAGTTTAGCTTGTGCTACCCCAACTCCTACCCACCCCTAACCTAAATGAGTTACAACTCACTGAAGATCAGTATTCATAGGCAACTTGATTTTACACTGTGCTCCCCCCATCCCCCTACACACAGACACACTCTTTATTTTCTCCTCAGAGACCAAGAGCTCCTGCGGGAATGGCGCACTCACGCAAAAACGATGCAGGAAAGGAAAATCTTGGAGCACAAGCAGGCAAGGCTTGAGAGACAAAGAAAAGAAGAGGTAGGCTTGCAGAATGTGGAACCCATTCTTTTGTTTAGATTCCAAAGTTCCCTTTTTAACCACGAGAAGGCAGCATAGTACAGTTTAGAAAGGGTATTTTTTTCTTGTGAAATAATGACAAATGTACTTAGGTAGTAGAGTAACTAGAGAGACTAACCAGGAATCCCTTCTTCCATTGCTTCCGAGCAGACGTTGAAAACCCTTGTGTCAGGCTCAGACACTAAGCTGAGGCTCACGCGCTCTGAAACAGCCACAGACCTAGCTAGCAACAGAAACTTGTATCTCCAGTGTGCAGAGTCAGTCGTCCTACAGTCAGACGGCCCTATAGAGGCCCCACCACAGTTGGTAAACACACAAAGGACACTGGCTAGCACACACATAAGAGACACGTTGGCTACACAGGCAAACCAGATCATACACAGATACACAGACACTGTTTTGTTATCACTGTTCAAGTACACCTGACAATACTAGGTTCAATGTCACCTCATGGGTACAACAGATGCAGTGTGTACACTGAATTTGAGGACGTTCATATGACACATAATAACCTTTCAGCCTTTTTAGCGGTACATTACAAGGTTTAAACATGTTTCTTTACTAAAGCTTCTTTTACATGTCACAGGTTTCACAGAAAGCTCCATATGCCACAGATTCTCTCGTTCATGACAGTGTTGAAGTCAATCCTGGAAACACCCAACAGAGACAACAGAACCAGAGGTCTCAGAAGGAGGCTGAGGAGACCAGGTATGGCATTGTGTAATCCATCAAATCTTTGAATCTGCAATGCTAGTTGTTTATTCTCAAACTGACCTACAGCAATCACTAACAGAAGCCATGTGAATCATTAAGGGGTGTCTGAATCTTTCAATGGAAACATCTAGTGGAATAGAGTATTACAGTTGGAAGATGTAAAATAACCTCATCCTTTTGAGAATGTCACTGTTAATGCACAGTAAAATGCATACATTTACTCCAGTATAGTGTGTTCAAACTTAAACGTAGTCACACAGTACCATGTCAAGAGTCTGTACTCTAGGTTAGTAACGTTACACAAACAAAGATGCACGCTGTGAAAAACAAACTAAAGAGAAACACGAGATAACACCTCGTCTTGTGTGATTGGTGTTTCCCGGACAAATGACCCCCGTGACCCTAGAGCGGCACGAGACCGGGAGCTGGAGCACCGAATCCGAATTCATGTTCAGATGATGCAGGAAAGACGCAGGAGGCCCAGGGGCACAGTGGAAGAAGAGACAGCAGCTGCCAGGCTTGACATGGAGGAGGTCTGTTACATGACATCACACAACCAGTCAATCATTTCATCACACTGATTGAAAGAGACACACTGGCCTCAGGAATAAGAGTGTGGCTTTGGTGTTCCCTTTCGTGTGGATGTCTTCTTTCTCTTAATTCTATCATAGGCCAAGAAGTTGCAGGAGGAACTTGTTGCAAGGAAACAAGAGAAAGACCTGGAGTATAGATTCATTGCATATACTGGGGAGAGCTCACCAAGATGACATGACAAGTGCAGTTTTGATGTGCTGCCTTAACAAATGTGTTGCTTCCATGTTGGTTTTATAAAACGGATACACTACGATACTGTTTACTCACTCAATTGTATTCATCAAACATATAGTATCTTCTATTTTTGGACCACTGTGTAATGTGTCCACAGTGTGGTGCTGTAACACTCTGCTGTTCTTTGCTGTCTATCACTGCTACCATTATCTTAATCTGCCACTTCCCATACAATACCCTCAAACTGCCCTTGGCCTCTATCATTAATAATTAAGAGAATTTAGTATTTTCCATGCAGTCAATTAATAACTCACAACTAACACAAATGTCTTTCTTTATACCTATACACTGGTCACAACACAAGTCTTATCAGATCTTCAGTCATTGGCTCATTCCTATAAAATACTTAGTGTCTTCACTACCACACAGTTAAACAGTAAATATACTGAAATTCACAAAGCCAGGGGGAGAAATACAGAATAGAAGACACGTTAAATTGGATTTTCATGTGAAAATTGATCTTTAAAATGTGTTGTAAATGAACATAAAATGCAAAAAAAAACATGTTCAAGGTATAATTCTGATGGTATGGGGTAATGTACCCTATTACAAATGGGACAATAAGGTTGACTGGATAAGATGTATTCTGAGAATCATTCACTGATAGGACTCCTTGTGTTCCGTTTATGAAACAGTAAATAAACTGGGGTCCATCAATGTTCTTTAAGGTATAATCTCAAATCAAACAGGGATAATCTTAAAAGGTTTTGCTCCTCTGACTGTGATGTCACTAGTGGCAGAACTGTTGTAATTGACTTGGTGAGGGAGATGGCGTCATTTCGTGCCCTGGTGTAGCCTCCCGTGCTCGAAAGTAGAAGGGAGTAGGATCTTTGGCCGACGCGATCGTGGCTCCTGCAGCCGCGATCGAGCACCGCCAAGCCGGACACCTCACCCAAGAAAATATGGAGGCTGTGGCCGAGGAGCTGCTGGCCGGCTCTCGGGTACCTGTCACTATCGATCAAATAGTTAACGATACACTAGTGGTGACGCTTACCTATCGGGAAAGGAGCTACACGGGAATATTACTCGATTGCAAGAAGAAGTAAGTTGTATTTCCTCGAATTATTTGTCATTTGTATTTAAACGTAATTAGCTAATTGGTAGCTAACTTGCTAACCTTAGCAGGGTATTTTAGCATGCTAACAAGATAGCTACCAATACTGGTCATACAAAGAGTTCAAGGTTTCAAAGCTAGCTAGCCTAGCTAGCCTGCTCCCTAGTCAGCTGACTTACAGTAACTAGCTAACACATCCACGTCCTCTTATTACCTAGAGTCAGTAACATGAGGGTCAAGGCAAGTTTAGCATCATGTCCATAGCATAGCATATGATCCGTAATTAATGGAAAAGATATGACATGCATGCATCTCATTGTTAGCCAGCTTACTTTAACTAGCCAAATTCAGGCCTGCTAACGTAGATAGCTATGCAGCTACCTACAGTTGAGCTAGTAAGGCCTTGCTGTAACACCCTATCCCAATGTATTTATCAAAATACTTTTACTATGAACTGCTCATATGTTCATTTGATTCTGGCTAAAATGCTTTCAGAAGTGATGAGCCATATCACATATACGTAATTCCTTTTGTCTTAGTCTAAATATAATCTCTTATACAAGTCACATTTTAAAACAATAGGCTAGATGCAGTGTCTATTTCACTGCAGAAAAGATTTATAGACATTCTTCAGTTGGAATGCAGAAGGAGCACAAAAAATGAGTTTAGATTCACAGTAAGGCTACCCAAGCTACCTACTTTGTACTTAACAAAGAGAATGCTCTTGTCAGTTTAAAAAAGTAGCCATGTCATAGGCCATGTTTAACAATGTAGGAGTGTAAAGGGCCTGCCAATTTACTGTATGGTACATGTGTGAGGCCTATATACTGTAGTATGTGTGTGTATGATTGTGTGTAATAGGGTAGGCTATACAGGTCAGGCTGTACAGTCACTTGTAGTTATTGAGTAGACTAGGCATCAGAATCGTTCCAGATATCCATTTTAGTATTCTTTTACACTTTTTAGTGTAATATCTTGTATTGGGAATAGCCCCCTCCGCACACAGTTACTCATACTAAAAGGTAAAAATAGGCTGTTCTATTCAGGATGACTAGTATTGTCATTATGAGTGCTTGTTCCTGGAAAAGCATTTCCCTTCATTGTTTTTGATTTAGTTCCTTGTCAACATCTATCACTGTCAAATCCTCTTATCAAATGGTCTTGTCGGGGTGAAAAACTATGTTCTTGTACTCTGCCTGGGCTGGAACACTGCCCTCTCTTACTTACATGGCCTGTGCTCTGTGCCTTAGCAAGGAGGCCCTATGTCGATCTCCTAAGCACAGGTAGCGCAGTCTTGCAGAGCCTTTTATTGAAAGGTGCCCGCCTGCCAATTGGGGCTCATGGGGAAACGCCTTTTGGGCATCTCAAATTTGCCTTAATTAATGATCTGATGATGAACGCACACAGCACACAGGGATGTGGAAAAACAAATGGAGTCTCCTGGCTCTCTGACTCCTAGTCTCGAGTGATTCATGAGATTGTTTTTGTTCAGTCAGATAGAGGGGGGCTCCTGGGCATCCTGTAGTCTCTTTGTCTGCCGTCTCTGACAGAGCTTAAGCAGCACGGCCATGTTACTGCTGCTGCTGCTGCCTGCCTGCTGCCAAAGGCTCCTCGGAGGCAACAAATCTGCAGTTCCCACCGCTAGGTGCAGTTTAAAATGCATTTAAGCAGCTGTTTTTGGTCAACACAGGACAGACAATGGCTTGCTTGGTGTCTTTTTGCTCTCCGTCCCAACCCCCCATTCTTATGAAACTTAAAAGTACAAGGCAGTGAATGAGAGCTGTAGATAAGGCAGACATAGGCTACTGTACACAGTTAAAACAACTGTAAAATCACTGTTAAACTGAAGAATGTAGAACATTCCTGATGACTGATCCATCCGCTGGAATGTTTTTGTGTGGTTGGTCTTCTGTTTGGCCTTCCATAAGGAACTTTATTTTGGGTGTAATATCAAAGAATTGATGTGGCATGCACTCATTTATTTTTCTTGTGGGTTTTCTTCATCTAGAACCGGACTGTTCTGTCTACCAGATGTCATGACCAAGCCAGTACAATACCCTTTACTAAAACCTGCTTGTGAAATCCCAGAGGTCCTGAGTGAGGGGCCCATTACAAGGCCTCTGAGCCAGGCTTCATTTAGACCAAAGGATGATGAAAACACGCTCCCAGAGCCTGAACCATCTATTGACCCTTTACCTGCCCCCTTGCCCACACCTGTGCCCGCTGGGCAGGCTCCCTACCCTCCTTATTTTGAAGGAGCCCCCTTCCCACATCCCATATGGGTGCGTCACAGCTATGGTCAATGGGTACCTCAGCCACCGCCTCGACCAATCAAGCGGAAGAAGAGACGGACGCGTGAGCCAGGCCGCATGACAATGAGCACGATACGTCTCCGGCCCCGGCAGGTGCTGTGTGAGAAGTGTAAAAACACACTAAACAGTGACGAGGACAGCAAAGACGGCCTGACCACCACCAAAGCCTCCAGGAAAGAGAATGCGCCACAGAGCGACGAGGATGTCAAGGATGGGCCAACCAAGGTGTCCAGGAAAGAGGACATGGATGCAGCCAAGGAGGCCAAAAGGCGAGAGAATGGCCCTGGATATGACAGCAAGCGGCTCAGGAAGGACAAAAGGGAGGAGGAAGTGAAATTCCCTGGTGGCGACATGATCCCCCACAGCCCTGTCATAAAGATTTCCTACAGCACTCCGCAGGGCAAGGGAAAAGTCATGAAGATCCCGTCACGGGTTCATGGCTCGGTCAAGCCGTTTTGTCCCAAGCAACTGCTACACAATGGCCTGGGAGAGAGCTGCAAGTCCTTGTCAGAACCCACCAAGGAGCAGCAGCACATCTTAGATGCCACAAGAACAGGTCTGACCGTCTCCATTCCCAAACTAAAGCTCACCAGACCTTTTACCACCGTGGGCCAGGACCTCCCGTCCCCTAAGATCCTCCTGCGGCCACGGGTGGACGGAGAGCACAGCCTGATGGTGTACGAGGCTGAGCTAGTCGGTGCGCCACCGAGAAAGAGCCCCCAGGTACAGGAACCTTGCCCGCCCCACTCTCAGGATTCTGAGGAGAAGAACTCAGTGGAGTTGTGGTCAGGGAGCTCAGGGGAGGAGGCTGACCGTGGCCACAGTGACCTCACCCTTCTCATCAACTTCCGCAAGCGCAAGGCCGACTCCTCCAGCCTATCGGTGTGCAGCAGCGACAGCTTGGACGAATCCAAATCCGTCAGCTCGGATGGCACCTCCCCCGAGCTGTGCGACCTCGCGCCCGGCGAAGACATCTCGGTGTCCTCCTCGTCCGCCGCGCCGTCCTCGGCGCGAGCCGACAGCAAGACTGTGCCGCCTCTTACCGTGCGCCTGCACACGCGCAGCATGACCAAGTGTGTAACGGAGGAGGGCCACGCGGTCGCGGTGGGCGACATCGTGTGGGGGAAGATCCACGGGTTCCCCTGGTGGCCAGCCAGGGTTCTTAGCATCAGCGGCAGTCGCAGGGAGGAGACGGCCAGCTGTGAGGCCCAGTGGCCTGAAGCGAAGGTCGCCTGGTTTGGCTCACCCACCACCTCCCAGCTGTCTGTGGCCAAACTTTCGCCCTTCAGGGAGTTTTTCAGGTCGCGCTTCAACCGCAAGAAGAAAGGGATGTACCGGCGAGCCATCCTGGAAGCTGCCAAGGCTGTGGGCCACATGAGCCCTGAGATCACCTCTCTACTGGCCCACTGCGAAACGTAGGTGAGTCCACCACACTACACTGACCAGCCCTGCCTGTAGAAAATGTTTCACAAGTTTAAATAGAACTTCACATTTGCTTTGACTAAATGTCTTTTTATGTTGTGTAGGAAATTTGACTACAAAAAAAAGTTTCTCAGTTTCTGAATTATATTGTAGATTCTATAGTAAATGTTGTTGGGTAATGTTCAACAACACAATCAAATACCCGATGACCAGATCAGATTAGCCCCACTTCTACTGTTGAACATTATGTCTAATGCCAGTACTGTATGTAGGTATTTAGATAGGATACCCCAAGCACAATACTGATTTCCTTTATTTGAGAGTGTAGACTAGGCTGCAGGCTAGCCTATATGTTGCCTAGCAACAGGTCTTTAACAAACACTGAGGTTAAATATTGTCTAATTGATATGAGACAGACAGGCCTGTCCCACACTCTGTTGAATCTTCTTACGGTCCAGCTATAAGAAGGTAGACTACACCTAGTCTGGGTTCAATTGAGCTCAGACTGTTGAGATTTGAGAATAGCCTATGGTTGGTGTTATTTTTCCAGCGCTTATGATGGAAAAAGCTTTTTCCATCATGCTGCCTGGAGGTTCACACACTCATGGCTAAAATGAATTTCCACTCAAGTGTAACTTCTCAAAGTTAAGATAACTACTGGAGAAAAAAAAGTTCTATATTTTGAATTCATGTTCTTTATATAAAATGAATCAGTGTATGGTCCGTGTTCCTTTTCACAAGAAACATTTCAACCTTTACACTCACTTTCATGACTTACTTTACTTTCTCTCTCTTTTCTCTGTAGGAGCTAAGGGCTGAAAAACGGTCTCAGAGGTTTTCCTGAACTCTTTGTCCAGCCCAAAAGAGCCTACGAATTGTTGCCACGGTCACTATTTATACATCATTTTACACACATGGCTGGAGGGAAATGGCGGCCAAGGTATAGCGTTGGCCTAGATAAGGGAGCAAGAAGGACAGTTTGAGGCATCTTATGAACTATTCAGAACAATTTCTCTTTTTGTTTTAGATTTAATCATATGACAATAGATCTAAATAGAAACACTACAAAAACCCGAATGTATTTATTATCCGTGACAATTTATTATTCATTATGATTTAAGTCCACCTCTCCACAATCCTGCAAAAATATCTACTCAGCTGCTCTTGCGGAGGGTCCTCTTTACCAGTTAGTGGTGACACTGATCAAATTGCCCAAGTAAAGGACTTTTTGTCCCACTCCCATTTTCATCAGAAGTTCCTCCCCTTCAGTGAACCAACCAGTAAGTGGCTCTACTGATGATAAAGTCTTATTCTAGATCTGAAAATGTGAAACTGTTCCATTAAATGATGGTACTGTCTGAGTACAGTACATTCCAGCTCTTCTACTATCACGTGTTTCAATCCTCATAGCCTTCAGGTGTCCCTAGACGGATATGTTGATGTATTTATTACTGACCTCTGTCCTCCATGCATGTTTTTCTCTCTTCCATTTCATTTCAGGTTTAGTTAGAAGACTAGTGGGTTGGAGAAAAATCCCCCCTCCCGCTGCTCTCCGAGTTATTTTCTACTTATCTTTATTTAATGTGTCATGTTAAGAAAATGCACTTTATCTGTACCTTGGTGGCCTGCTGTAAGCTCACTTGTTCAAACACTAACTGGAGATACAGCACTGATAGGCAGTGGAAGAGTTTGTATGTCTCATGGTTGACTATCCATGGCCTTTGGAGATAAAATATCTTATATAATTTTTTTTCCCTTATTTGGGGATGGTGGAGAACCTTTCAGGGGTGGTTGTGTGCACTGTATTCTCATATTTGATTTGGGTGTGTCTTTGTATGTATGTTATCTCAGTCCACCCTCACACACTACAGTCCACTGTCCACTGGATCAAATTAAATGGACAAATAATTACATCCCCCATGCATTCTCTCAATTAAAGCTTTATAATAACTGAAATGCTGTAAGAATACTGTGAATTCAGCTGCTGAGTGTGCAGATGGCGGAGATGGGGGTAGACTGCTTTGTGATTTGCCACCGTGGCTACAGGTTGCAGACTGCTGTTACAGAGCTAGCAGTAGAGACAAAATCTTCAGGATTGACCTTTAGTGACCTTTGGGTTGAAAGAAGTGCTGTTGGGAGGGGGTTGGACTGCGCCGAGGAAAACCATTGGTAGCCTTTAGCACACTGCAGATTGCACACATTCAAGTCTCTGTTGCCATTCTGTACCCCTCCCCTGAAATGAACGTCCTCACTCACTCGCATGGATTCAATTAAAAGCGTCAGATTGGTGTAAACATAAAATGGCTGTGTTTTCCATATTGCTTACACCAATCCAAGGTTTTTATGGCTACGAAACCAATCATAAATCCTCTTCCGTCTGTGTTTGCCCCCTGATTTGTGCTTTAAACTTCAGGAGGACTTATGAAATGAGAGAGACCCTTTTTGTTGCTAGGTTCCATATGAGAGAATAACTCCCATGGATGAGCAAACCGACTGTCTGCTATTGTTGTCCATGTTGGTCAATGTTAATGGCTTTTTTTTTTTTTTTTTGTGTACTGTACATAAAATAAAATATACAAGCATTGTCTGTGTTGCTGCCTGCCGTTTTATTCTAGATAATAATCCGGATGGGAAAAACTGTTAATCGTACGTTGAACAGAGGTATGTATGCATGCAAGAGGAAGTTATGTTCCCCCTCTCAGCCTGTATCATACTGTCCATTGTGTTAGAGCTCTAATAACGACTTGTCCTTTACTTTCACCTCAATCACATGATAGCAGCCCTCTCATTACTTAGTCTGCATGCTCTTGTTTCACAATGTTGTGCAACAAGAGTAGGGGTGAGGGGGGCTCTTGCACTTGAATTAGCATTTTTCTTATCAAATGATGTTCAGTTTTCTGTGATCTGCCCTACGTAATAGACACTAACCTCCCACTAACCCGATAATAGAGCTTGCTCTTTGCTGTTGTTGAGTTCCGTACATTTAACATGTTAATTTATGAGCTATGTGTCAGATATAGTAGCCTATGAATATCTTTCTTACATAACCTGGGGGGCAGCACATCCTCAAGGCAAGGCTGGGTCCATGTCCCGATCAGATCATCTTACAATGTGCGTCAGCCCCAGGTTGATCCTCCCCTACCCCCTTGTCGTGGTCTCTGGACTGAGATTTTTCAAAGTTCTCATTCCAAACTGTTTCCTTTGGCTCTAAAAGTGTCTAAATATGTTGGATCATTACCAGAGGAAGATATCTTGAGACCATGGGCTGTTGAGTCGTTTCGCTTCAGAGGAAAGTTCTTATGCCGAAATCTGTTTTGACCACCATGGCAAATGCAGCCATCTGTAGGCTCTTTTCATGCTGTTCCTGTAAGTGAAATGCTGACCAGCATGGCCAGAGATGTAGCTCATGCAGTGGTTGTTGCCTAACAACCACCCCCTCTGTGCATGTAGGTGAGTGAAAGGAATGCAGGTATGCAGCATTTTCAAAACCCAGCTATGGGGGTTTGAAACAGAGGGGAAAGTGCACACATGCACATAGAGTACTGTAACGTCTCAAACAAAAGGAACGTTGTATCTAGGATACCTACAGGAGGGTGGCAGAACTAATGACCAATGGGTAATGCTTTGTCACACAAGAGGCAACCTCCACTTAAGCCAGGTCAACATGTAGGGCTGTGACCCTCTCTGCAAGACACATCACAGTAAACAAACACTGGCACAGCCCCACTCAGCGTCTTGTTTTTCATGACATCTTGAATAGAATTGTCTCGTTATTATACATAAACCATACAGTTGTGGGGGAAACGATTGTAGAAGGGCAGCTTTTAATGGTGATCTCATTATTTGTCTGCAGGTGCAGTTACTAATGGGTTAACACAAGGGCAGCACCTCTTGTGGTTCTCCAGCCAAAGGGAAGAGGAAATAGCCCAATTACATCTGGGTCGTTAAATCAAAAACCCCTGTCTGCATGTCCCGACCTGCTTCCCTGGAGTAAAGGAACAAACGTCCCACTGTTGATATAAAAACACACAGGCCTACACACAACAAACACTATCTGGTTCATGTTAATCCCCATGCTTCCTGAAATTGAGTTTAGCCACTCATCCAAATGGGCTTTACATGTCCACGCTTCCTTAAGTCACACAGATGCACGCACAAAGCACACAGGTCTCACATGCACTTCGGGGATCACTTCATGACACACAAAGCACGCGTACACACACCCACACACTGCCAAAATTACGGTCTGCCGTAAACTCTGTATTCATTTGCAGCTTGCAGAGAAGCACTGTTCTTCATGGATCAGTGCTACGTAAAACTGGGACAAAAAGGGAGGCACATGGCGGTAGGATGCTGTGTGCAATTACTGCTAATGATATGCCTCCTAGCAAGCTGTGGCCATAATTAACTTGGGATGAAGCCTGGCCTGTGAGCACCGGAGGAGTTGCTGGAGCAAACAAGACTGCCTGCCTTCTGTACTAATGCTGGGAACAAAACCTGCCACAACACCCTTCTAATCTCTTGTTTCAAAAACGTTGCATCCATGTTGGGTGGTCTATTGTCAACGAATAATCTTCTATTAATGGTTGTCTATATGAGTATCTGTCTGTCTAGGGGCTTTGTTTAGGAAGATATATGATTACAACACTGGATCGCACTAGAGTTTACAATGTGTATGTTTAAAAACAGTGCATCTTCTGGAAACCAGTCTACTTTTTAATCCTACTGTAATACCGTTTTCAAGCTGTATGTTATGAAGTCGTTCTGAGTATTCTGGAAGGCTATACCTTCTGCTTCTCTGAATTTTTCTCAGCAGTCCCACCTGTTCCAAGTACGGCAGTTACCAGAGAAAATATCTAGCTACACAGACTATTACTGATCTGCATGCCCAGGGCCAGGAGCAGATCTGTGCTGTGTCCCTTTCTTTGTCCTTGAAGCTTCAGTCCTTGCTTTTGTGGTTTGTATTGATGGGTTAAGTTTGCTGGTCTGTTTTTACCTATTCAATATTGATTCAGGGTTTAAATGAAATAATTGATTTAGGGATTTAAATTCCTCTTATTTAAATTCTCAGGAGTTAGGCAGTTTTGGGCCAATAACTGGAATGATTCATGACTATGGATTTTACTTTATGCAGTCTGAAAATGTGCCAGCTTTGCTTGAGAACTGCTTAACATTTGAAAGAAATGATTTCACCATTGACCCTCATCAAATGTGTCACACATTTTAGCCATTTGTAAACTCTCACTGTGTGTGTTGTTGCTTAAGCTGCTGTTTTACTGCATTTCCCACATTGTCGAAATGTCATCATAGGAAGACCAGCTGTGATTGTCTGAGAAATTCAGGCGTCCCTGTCCTCGGCCCCAAATGCCAACACCTCACCTTCAGGGAGGGTCATGTGACCTTCAGTAAACATGCTCTGTGGGCTTGATGACAGGAAGTATCTATGGGCCAGAGACCCCCTTGGTGTGTGTTTGTGCATCACATTCATGTCAGCTGCTGTGCCTTACAATGTCCCCCTCACACACACACACACACACACTGACACAGCTCTGCTTAGACTGCTCAAATATTAACATAAGCAGACAGACTGAGTAGACAGGCAGGTTTCACAGACAAGGCCATCTTTAATCTAGGCACATTGGGTCAGTCAAGTCCACACAGTTTATGGCAGTGTAAGTGAAGACACCATCTTCCAGAAGGGGATCCAAGAGATGGACCCAGATCTGCTCTACTCCTGGGCCTGAGTTCCAATCCTGGGTAGGGGTTGCCTTCCATGTCCCCTATCTCAGCAGTCAGCATGCCACAGCCCCAGGCAGGCAGGCAGGCCTCCCCCAGCATCTGCCAGTGAGATGCAGAGACAGAGGGAGGGAGGTAGAGTCGCCCTGCCCCCACCACTGCCAGCTTGTCTTCTCTCCTCACTCTGGGGGATGGGCATTCTTCAGGATGAAACAAAACACTGTTGGACTGAGAAGATCTTCTTGTACTTTAAGTTGATTATTCCACATTTTCACCTGCTTGTTTTGTGTTAACTGCGGTACACGTTAGACAAATGCACTGCTCATCAAAACCCAGTATGTTACAGTATCATTGAACGTCTTCAACCTCACTCTCTCGCATGCCTTTTTCATAATCCTCCCATCTCTTATCTTTCTCCGTCTGTCATTTAGTATCCCCTTTTCTTTCTACCTTGTTGTCTCCAGGGGAGACATTCTATGGAGGTTTAGACAAGGCGTGTTGGGTTGCCTTTGTCATCAAGTTAGATAGTCACAACCAAACATAGTCATTGTGTGTTTCATCCAGGGCTTTTATTTGATGTCTTCCACTTGCTAACATAGTAATGCTAATTCTCAATGGAAAAGGTCAAATGTATCAGTGTATTTTTGCTGAGATCTAAGAGTTATGAGACAGAAGCAGTATTTTACTTTGAAAAGACACAGGAAATTCAATTAACTGATCATTCAAATCAACACTTTAACTAAGAGGCAGTGTGTCATATCCCACTCACAGCATTTCTTCACAATTAATCAGTATTGGCTTTCTAGTCCAGTATTATACTTTAATCCAGGCTGCTTTGTGTATTTACTGTGTATACAGTACGGACTGATGAATGCGTACAAACATATATCTGTCTTGCTCTTGAAATCAGCTGTCCTGTTTTTAAAGATCTACGTATTTCTCTCAGCATGTCTTCTCTTGTTCCTCTGGCACTGCTGGGGTTGAGATATGGGTGTGGTTGGATGAGAATTCTCCAGGAACCGGATATCCAGCATTAAAGCACATCCACCACACCCTGTCCACACAACCACTCCTCAAGGTGTGGTTAGATTAGAATACATATGTATTATCAAAGTACAGTAGTTACACAAATAGCCTAACTCAGTATGCATTTGGACAAAATGAAGCACAGACTATTGTTGTTTTTGAACATGAAAATGCAGGGAAAGAGTTTGTATTCATGCATTAGCCATGAAGCTTCATAGACAATAGGCAAAGGCCCTTGGTTTGCTCTCCAATTATCATGCTTTATTCATGTATGTAAAGTGCTTCAGTAAAACATTGTACTGTTGTAATCATCCTTTTAACTCTTATGTCACGTCTGTTGCAAAGTTAATTATATTTCATTTGACTTCTGAACCATTCAGATAAATCTCAGGAGGGCTTTAACAGGATTGTAACCGCTTCACACACACACAGGCCAGGGGTGTGATCCTGGGGTGTGCAGGGGACGCCTGGCTTGTTGTCAACTCAGGGAGAGCTAATATGTAACCTTTCCCACCATCTGTCATCTCTCTCTCTCTTTCTCTCTCTCTTTCTCTCTGTCTCTCTTTGTCCCTATCCTTCTCTCTCTCTCTCTCTCTCTCTCTTTCTTTACCTGTATCTCTATATTTCCCAATTTTTTTCTCTATCTTTCTAAATGTATGTGCTACAGTCCCACAAAGTACACAGTTGGTCTCATGCAGGCGTCACATATTGAAGCTCTTGCAGTTATCCCACAGTCCATCTGCAATGTTCCCCTCTGGCTCTTATCTGTGCATTAGCATTGACCAAAACTTAGGATCAAACGCTCGTACACAATAGAACAAAGCATTCCAAGGACGTCTCGACATGACTCATGCTGCGTAGTCACAAAAGGCAGCTCTCGCACATCACCGTCTGATACTCTCAGAACAGGAAGCAGTTTCTGGGGGTCTGTGATATGAAATTATACTGCTAGCGACACTAGTATTGACAGTATGGAAAAGATGTGTATTTGGTTGGGATTCAGTCTTAGTCTCCGGGCTACAGGCGATGGGGTAGGGGTGTGGGCTGAGGGGCATCATGATCTTAGTCTCCAGGCTTGCCCACAGCTATAGGGATCCCATCTGTGAACTCTGCCTCCTCACAGTTTGAGCCCACAGGCACCCCCCATGGTACCGCTAATCCCGGACTATTAACATTGCCACGTAACAACAGGCGCTCATTGGAACCCTGTATGGCCTGACAATATCTGGGCCTTGACAAAACTCTCTCTCCTACAAGTGGCCAGTGTAGTGTAATCACCAGCTGTGGTTTGGTGACTAGGGATGGGGAATGGGGAGCGGGGGCAAGGGGGGGGGGGGTCCTGGGAGGGATGGTTTGATGTTGGCAGGATGCAGAGGATTAGAGCCAATCAGAGGCTGTCTGGAACCCCTCATGCTCTGGTCAAATGGTGACACTCACATTTGCATAAGACGTGGTTTTGTGCTACTTATTGCGACAGTTGAATGTACCCATGTGCGTGTATGAGTTTTGAGAGAGAGATAGCTCATAGAGACAGGACAGAAGAGTCCAGAAAAGTCATACTTCTCATACCCTGCCTCATATTTCACATTCCATTGCCATGTATGGCAGATCTACATCAGCTGCACTTCCAGTTGGAAATATCCACTGCTCAGTGGTCTTAGATGAAAAGCGCTTTAAAGTTGTCTTTCTTTCCATGATATTTGACGACAGTTTGTAGGCCTGTGCATCTTTTATCTCCCATACCACTCATTTGCGTTAATAAAGTCTGGCACATGAAAACTGCAGTGGCTTCTCTCTTTTCTCTATTCCCCCTCTTCCTCTCAGCTGTCTGACTCTGGATTCTGGTTGGTGGGCTGTGATTCATAGGAAATGCCAATGTGAGAATTCATGCACACACAGTAATTACACAATGCACACACTTATTACGCATTTTACTTTTTTCATACTGTGGCTAAAGTAATGTTGGTCACCCCATAGTCATGGAATTCCTTTTCATATGTGTCATGTCAAGACTAGAATACACACTGATCCATACTGACTCTTTTTTTCGCTACACAGGGGAATTTGTTGAGACTTCCTTTGATTTTACAGTATATGTGTAAAATGATCAGGCTTCAATGAGACATAGTATGGTAATGATGACTCTATTCCTACAACCTGGATACTTTCTCATCTGGCCGTCATACAGGCCAACACAAACCACAACAAGGCTGGATTCAACAAAGGCTTCTTTGACTTTGTCTTTCTCGGCCCTTTGGAGAAGCTGAGATGAGAGAGAACTGCTCAGAGAGGCCATGCATTTCTCATCCACAGTTCCCCAGGGTGTGGTAAGATCTCAGAGCGAATGACAGGACCCCTGCTCATCTCATCGACAGTTTGACACAGATGACTCAGAGACACGCACACACACACACACACACACACACACACACACACACACACACACACACACACACACACACACACACTGAGAAATGGTAGTGATGTGCATAGATGGAATAAAAGGCTTGCACTGAGAAAAACAACATGAACAGCACACATTTGTCAGAATCCTCATGTGTACATGTGAATGACTCCTTTGAAGCATTGGATTAGATTTGGTCTGAATTCCTGATGGAGATGCTGTTTAATTTAATATAAGTCATTAAAAGCTCCCTGGGCTTCCAGGAATAAGGTGAAATGTAATACTTGAATGTGTAGCCTCTGGGTCCTGTTTTGGGACTCTTTTGTGTGAACCCCCACCACCATCACCACCACCACCTCCCACACACAGCTGTACCAAAGGTGATTCAGGGTGAAACTGTGTTGTTACTGGTTTCTACAGTAATTTGATGGTGTAACATTTAGGAGAACACCTATGAGCCTGTATGAGCCTAGCATTTCTCATACAGTACCTGGCCACCACAATCAATCACCCTTGAGATGGTCAAGAAGGTAGAACCGGATACATGACCACAATAATTACAATAACCCAATAAACTCAATCACAAACCTATGCTACTTGAATAAACCCTATTTCACTGTTTGCCCTTTACTCTGTGTATGTACGTTGGGCAACCTCTGTTGGTTTATAAGTGCAGTCACATATATTACATCCTGGGTAGGTGAAGTAAAAACAACAAAGACAGGCTTGAGTGTGACTCTGGGTTTCCATTTCCCACTTCAATGGGGTTGCCAGGTTTACAGTAAATGATTCCCCATGCAGTTGCTCTCTGTGACATTAATCTAATGGAGTCATGGGTTCACTTTATGTTCATTACATAGAAAGAGAGAGAGAGAGTGAGCCGTGTGAGAGCGAGTGAAGAAGAGAGACTGAAAAAGCAGAAAAGGGACGTGCTTATGAGTTTATGTGTGATGTGTGTGTGTGTGTGTGTGCCCAAGGGTGCATTCCCAGTCTCTGAAACATACCATGAATCAAAAGGACGACAGTAAAAGGACAGGAGTGTCTCTCTCTCTGTGTGTGTGTGTGTTTGTGTAGGTCATTGCTCACAGAAAAATTTTTTGATATTCAGTAAGTCACCAATAGGTACGCAGGGTTGCTGCCCATGTATAAATAGTTTATCTGACCTAGGGTGTGCGAACCAACAGTGAAAAGCTAGACACAGGATGTTACCACTGCAGAAACACAACCCACCACCATTTTGTGAAACTTGTGATTTGGAATGAGGTGTGAGGGGAGTGTACAGTGACTTCTAGCATATTTATTGTCACTGGTGTGAGTATGTGTGTGTTTGTGTGTGTGTGTGACTGCACAGTATGTGACAGATAGACAGAAGACACATCCAGCCTCTGTGTGCTGTTGCACGTCAGTTAGTGACTCATCCCTTAAAGTGAGGCCACATCTGCCCCGCCAGAATGTTGTTTCCCTTCTGCTTACTCTCTCGACTTGTTCTCCTATCACCACAGACAAACAGTATTGATTAAACACATAATAGGAACATCTGATAGGGAACAAAGTATGGTGTGTCGACAAAGTACATTGTTTTACCTCCATCTTGTGTCTCATTAAAATGCAAAAGGTCTATAGGGCAGACAGCGAGCTATGACAACCATCTACCTTTAGCAGTCAGCCAATGGATTTTGATTTAAAACCTTGGTCATCAGACCACTTTGTCATTTAACATCTCTCTGGACAGGAGAAGAGATAGAATTAAAATATAAAGGGTTTGGGGGAGCGGTAATGATGCGGAAATGCCTAAGGGTGGAGGGAGAGGGGTGAATAAAGGGTTGTGAGGTGTGTGTGTGTGTGTGTGGGGGGGGGGTGGGGGGCTGACAGCTGTCACAGAGGGACAAACACCTCCCTCTGGGAGAGTGGACATTCAGAGGATAGGGGCTGGATTGGTCTCCACCAAACAGCTGCCACAGACCCGTCAATCAAAGTGTTATCTAAGCCCACATCTCAACTGGATAATAGGATTTGTCCACTGTTAGAGGAACACATAGCCATCCTCCTGGTATGGTTGGCTGATAAAGACAACACTCTCAATTCCACACTAATGTGACACAGCTGTGCACTGACCAAGTTTGTGAGGTCGTCAACATTTAACTCTGAGGATTGTGTTGGTATCTAAATATTTGCTTGGATACTTGGCATTGATACAATTTGTTAAGTGGCATTACGTTACATTGCTGGATTCATTTTTAGACTTCAGTGATGGACACACATTTGAACAACCTGGTTTCATTGCAAACATTTACAATACCACTGACACAACTATGGATAGCTTGATAGTTGAATAGCTTAATGATTCTGAGATCAATTCACATCAATCTGTTAGATTTTTTGAAAAGAGAAACATTCTCTCAGTCCAAGGGACAGACTGACATCTAGTGGCCAACAAGGAAAAGCAAAGCAATTAAATAGTGTGCAACAGTGCATGTGTCTAAAATGGTATACCTTTCCTTTACTTTAGAATAGTAAAATAAGTCATTTGTGATATCTCAGAAAAGGTCTGGGTTGTTTGAACCCAACATTTTTGATCAAATCAAATTGTGAGAGAGAAGAAAGGAAAATGGCCAGTAGACTCCAGCAGCTGCAAAATGTTTTGTCTATTATTCATTTCTACTTAATTGTCTTGTATTGCTTGGTAAGTGTAGGTACCGGTATGTTAAATATCCCAATTATCACACTGAAGAGCATCACTACCATCTGCTGAAGCATTACGGTTACTAGAAAGATTACATTTGTCAGTGCTTCCTTATCAAATGAAGCTTGGCTAGATCATGTTTAGCTTTAGTTATAGATGCTAAAGTGTTCTTATATTATGGAATGTTCTGTTGATTTGTTAAGTGACTTCATATGTGTGTAATTATTGTTACCAGACCCTGAAAAGCTATTTAATTAAACTAGGATACTTCTGTGGTTACATTGTGTTAGAATGGATACACTGGAGTCTTACAGTTAGCTTGACTCAACGTTATGATTTCTATGTTCCTATGAAGTAAGACTTAAAGCCCAAATCTCTCTCATGAAATGTTTATGCTAGAACGCTTAATGCAAGCCTCAGTCAATGCCTGGGAAGCCAATGTAAATGTTCACGTCACAAGCAGGGTTAGCCAATTATGGGAGGGTCACCTAACCACCTCCACCATGCAGACAAAGCAATAAACAGAGGAAGCCCAGTTTGTTTGAGACAGGGCAGGGTCTGTGACTGACTCAAACCAGCTGCAGCACAAACATCTGTTACTCACCCAGTGGACCAATGCAATTATTTGAAGTCTGGCCGAGCCAGGACACAGGCTGATGTCAATTACGTCTAACTCTGTGGAGAATTTACATAAGGCCTCTGAGAGGAGCACACATAGAGGTCTGTTTCCCAGTTTGGCAGTGGCCGTTACCTAGCTACACAGACCAGTCTTCAACACCTTCAGGAGCTCACAGAAGTTTCCTAAGAGAAGAGGCTAAATCCCCAGGTTTGTGTTTGGAACAAGACTTCTCATTAACAGGACGGTGGAGCCAGAATGAGTCAGGCTGTTTGACATGTTGCCAGTGGTAGTTTCAAACCTTTTCTTAGGGTTGAACTTTTCTTAAAAGGATGAGGACGACAGAATGAATCATTATATTAATCTATGTGAATATGCAGTATGTACCCAGAGTTCATTGCTTGAAATATATCTTGAAACATACATTTACACTGTAGAGCAAGAACAACTTTTAAAAACATTTTCTTCCTGCCAAACTTGACACGCTTGTACGCTTGTACACGGGTCAATATGGATTAATTAAAAAAACGTGTTTCAGCCAGTTCTTGTTGACAGCTACAACATATCACCTCTAGGTGGCACAAAACACAGGGTGTCAGGTGAAAAACATAATTCTTCACATCCACGACCTGTTATGAAACAATGAAACCTGTATTTGATTCTGTTTACTTTGTTATTCTCTTTTTCGTTTCCACATGGAAGGATATAATAGGTTTACAAGGTCAAATGTGTTTGTGTCTTATCTGCAATAGATAATTGAAATGTACTGTTTTCTTTGCAAGGAGGGAATGTAACCTCTACACATGCTTTCACAAAAGATCAATCCATACATGACAATACTAAGATCAATATGGGCAGCTGTCAGTGGAAACAAATCAGTCTAAAATCAAACTCCATCTCACCAGTCAATCCTTCTCAGTTTAAACTGATTTAGGTCACCACCAGCCTCTGTCGCAAAATAACTGACATGAATCCCACAGGTTACACTGCTCCAAATTAACTGGAAAAGAGAGAGTAAATTAGGAGGGGGATATTATCAACCTCTCCCGAGAGGGTCTCCAAAATAGGTCGACCTCACATTGGGTGCCAAGCAAGCCTGAAGAGGGGGCTACCGAAATATGTCAGACATTTAAGGGTACAGCTCAGGAATGGAATACGGACTTGTGATCTGTCTGAGTTGAATCACGAGCAGGGTTAATTGTGACCCCTGGCATGGGATTGTTTTTCATCATTGTTCTTGGTGTGAAAGTAGTGAAATTTGCATGAACAACATAAAGGTTTAGTGAGTGAGTGAGTGAGAGTGAGTGGCAAAGAGAGAAATCAAAAGCGAGAGATAGAAAGAGAGAGAGAAAGAGAGAAAGGGCGGGAGAGAGAGTCACAATAGCGCATTTGGAAGGCATTTTCAGATATTCAAATACATTAGCTGAAAATGCCATGTGGCTGACATGATTATAGCACCCTGCCTTCAAACTGCTCTGGAAAATGTTGGTCTGGTCTCCAAACTGAAACATAAAAAATTAAGGGGAAAACAAACTAGATATCAGGTCAAACAACCTAAACATTGCCCTTTCCACACAAGACTGTCTGCTGTCAAAGCCATAAAAACACTCGAATCACAGCTCCAGAGATGCAATAAAAAGGCTTATTATTTCCAGGTTTTTCTATTTTTAGGTGAGTGAATTTGAGCCGTGGAGGGATAGGGGTCAAAGTTCACATATTTGCTCACAGTCTGGAATTCCTACATCTATTTTTCCATTACCCAGAGTGTAGAAGGAGGGGCTTCTGTCCAGTTTGAGTGTTTTATCAGCAAATGGCCAACACACTCTCACGTACTTAGTTATAAGCACACACACTTGTACACACACACATAAAGCCAACACACACATATATACACAGACACATACACACACAACTCCTGATACCCCTCCCTTCACACTCCTGAGGGATATCCCATCCAGAGCCAACAGTGTAGTATTTACTGCAGCTTATGGAACACATTACCTGGGCTGTTATCATGTTGTGCACAGACACATATTTAAAGTGTTATTTTTAGGAGCATTTCCTCTGGGAACGCTCCTCCTCTTCCCCTCCCCCGTCCGTCTCTCCCCACTCCTCCCCCTGTGTGCTTGAAAACTCAACGGAAAGGGGCAAAGAGATATTTTACCCTTGGAAAAAGACAAGCCATCCTTCTCTGCCAATATACTGTAAATGACAATATACCAGCTTTGTTTTTCCTCTCTCAGTTCTCTCTTTCCATTCATTCTCCCTATTAAGGGAACAGTTAATGGACTCTTTTAACCCCTCCCAAAATAACCTCTAAAATATCAACTCCTTGTCATACAACCACAGCTGCACTGTACTAACTATATTGTGTTAACTCTACTTTATAATAAACATCTGTCAGTCCAATCAAGGACTCAATTCTAGTAGAGTTCAAACAGTTTACTGCCCTGTAAGGGTGCTTGGATTACAGGGAATCATGCAATAACACTCCCTAAGAAAGGCCATTGTTTGAAATGGGATGGTCTGTTCCCCTAAAACTAGTTCTATTTGCACATAACAGCATTGAACAGTAAGAGAAAAGTGCAGTGAGATAATAGAGAGCACCCCCCCCCCCCCCTCCGAACACACACACATACGTATCATGATCACACAGTGCACTGACTGAGCTTGTATTGTGGTATATGGGCCATCTAATGTCTGAGAGAACAATTGTGCATGAACACCTCATGTCTCATTCCAGGAACAACATATGCAAAACAGAAAGAGATTTATTTTGGGGCACTGTCATGACTCAGCAGATGGACTACAGTGAATGGATCTTGGTTTTGCACCCAACACACTTACACACACACACACTTACACACACGCCAGACACAGCTGTGGGTACTTTGAATAACTTGTTATGGCGATAATCTCTTTGCTCTCTTCAGTAAAATGCAATGAGCCATGTCTCTCCCCCACTAGCCCACATCCCCGAGGCCACACTGCAAATGTTGTGGACTGCCACTGTGTTCACCCCCAGGAATCTCATGCTCCCTGTATGGAACAGCAGTCTGTCCACCATACTGTCCATTCTCACATCAGAAAACATCTCTCCTGTAGTGTCATGCGACTGACCTCCTGACCTCATTCCCCTCCAAGTCTCTATTGAGGTAAGAAGGTCCACCCCAAATTAAACTGGATGCACAGAGTCTACGTTTGTAGGAGTGCACCTCAGCTACAGCAAAAGTATGAGGAAATGCATATTTTCAATTAACTGTAGGTTGTTTTGAATGCAATTTCCTTTAATTTCTTGAAGAAATTTGAGTTATGAGTTTAAACCAGCTGTGTAGGAACAGCAGAGACAGAAAAATAACAGCTGAGTTTACACGTGTGGGCCCTACCATCTTAAAACGGCTCATCTTCTGTTCAGAGACAGTTTTATATAGCTGAAACAATTCATGACTCATTTTATTAAGAAGCATGAGTAATAAGAGGTTGATCAGTTGCTGGGCATGCATCTTGCACATTTATACAAGATGAGAGCAATACTATGTATTTTACTTTAAGCAATAACCTAAACACTGACAGCCGACATCACATTGGCTACTATTTGTTTAAACCCATCATTGAAGTAAATGAAGGTGTTAAAGAGAGTCTGGGAATAGGCATAAACCAACTACTACGTAACGCTTCCACACAGCGTCGCCCTTTTAAGAGATCTCGTCTTTCCATTCGCTTGATGACGTCAGGGCCGTGAAGGACTCCAGCCTATCCTCCTTTCTAAACAATCAAGGCAATGGTCCTGGCAGAGCCGTGCTTGCGAGGGAGACTTTTTCACTGCAAAAGCCAGCGAAACATTAATCGTTGAAATGAACCAGAGCCCAGCAGTCGCTGTGGATTAAAACGGAAACTTTTACGATGGCTCTTAACGTAAAAAAGTAGCCAAAACAACACCAGAACGGATCTTTAGCAAGCAACTAGATGCACAGGCACAGCTCATATGCGCGAGCCGAGCCATCTCAACCCTGGCTGCAGTCCCAATTCCTCAGTATTTTAACCGAACTAGCATCCTAAAACATTTTTCGACTTTTGTTTGCTTTCTGTTTTACACAGTCAAAGTCCGTAACAATCCTTACTCTGAACGAATTATGGCAGGGAAGCTGACAACACAAAGCTCGGGAATACTGCTCGTGACAGCCAACGTTGGATCGCTTTTTGAAGATGTGAGTTGCTGCGACGTGTTGATGAATGCTTTCTATTACAATGTGTCTTTGCAGCCTATCTGAACCTTGGTCTGTTGTAGCTGTAGCGTTGTTGCCGTTTCCCCGCGGAGATTTTAACTGATCCACCAATCTGTCAGATAGGTTGCAGTATCCTACCGTAACCACCTTACTTGTTTGTAGGCTACGAGCATAATCACAACGTGGGCCCGTCTCGGCTCTAAAGATTTACGTTTTGCTGCATGTCTTTTCACGCATTATAAAGACATTGGTTAGGGTAACAAGTACTGGATTAACCTCGTTTTGCCATTGATGTTAAACCGACATGTTAATTAGTCTCTCAGTTTAAAAGAACGTAGTGTTTCCTACCATGGCCTACCTAAAACATTCTTGTGACAGCATGCCATCTCCAACGGTTTGAAGACACAACTGGAAGATCCCTTTTGAGTGTCGCCGTTCCTCTTGATGTGTTGACTACCTACACGAATGTATCTCCTATCTTCAGATAAATGCAACATATTATGGTATCTCGTCAGTATCTAATTCATAAATAATAGGTCTGCACCAAGGTAACCCCGAGAAAGTGAAACCATAGGTCTACACTCTCGAGTAATGTGCCATTGGATTGTAGATGTGTTAAACTGTTCATTACTTAGCATAGGTCTACTTAGTAATTGTAGGTATATATTATGTAAAAACACATTGTTGGTTCTATTTGAAAGATAGCTTTAGAAATGTTTTCCCTTCAATGATGACTCTCAAAACAAGGGCACCTTTAGGCTATAATCATTTTAAAACCACCTGTTGATATATGCTATATTGCAGCATGAGAGCATCTTAATGAAGTAACCAACTGTGTCCTCATGGCTCTTATTGTTAACATGGCAACTCAAACACACACTACAAATTAATCTTAATTACTCATCAAACTACAACTATAAGAAATGTAAAGGTTTTGTAAATGCTTAAATTCAACTTGGAACTGTCTAGTAATGATATCACCTAGTGATATTATTAGTGAATCTTAACATAGACTAACTGGTGGGCTAGTGAGCCTGGCTAGACCTTGCTGTGTTGATCAGAACTGTAAAATGAGCCAAGTCAAGAACACGTTTTTTTCTTCATCTTGCAAAGAATGCTTACTGCCAGTGATGGCAAACACCTTATCACCCATTCATCCCGTTGTTGTTGTTATAACTGAGAATACTCTTTCTTCTCTCTCTCTCTCTCTCTCTCTCTCTCTCTCTCTCTCTCTCTCTCTCTCTCTCTCTCTCTGTGTCTCTCTCTGTCTGTCTCTCTGTCTCTCTCTCTGTCTCTCTGTCTGTTTCTCTCTTTCTGTTTTTGACCCATGTGAACTCTTGGGGCCAAACATGAGGAAAGGGTTTTCTCTCTAGTGTTTGTATAATAATAGACTGCCTGTCATGAACACTGAGCTTTGGATCTCCTATGGACAGCTTTATTTTTCCATAGGCTAGCCTACATGTTTGTGCTGTGAGCTAAAATGTGCGCCGCTTTAGCAAACACGTATGTTTCTTTTAGAATCTTTTAGATGCAGTCACCTTTGCACAAAATGTGTCCAAACTCCACACTGCTCATGGCAGCTGAATGGACTCTTTGTAGATTGTTGTTTGTGGTGTTGTGAGACAAATACAGAGCCTGTAAGAGATCACAAGGTTTGGTGTTTTGGTTAGATGGCCTTTACAAAAAAATACAAATTATAAAACACAGATGGTGTTGGAGGGTAAGGTCAAAGACAAGGAACATTTGCCTACTCAAACTAGTTGATCGGCCTACATAGAAAGGATATTAGTTTATTTTAGTAGTGTAGTCCTTTCCAATGGTTCCCCTAACACAGATCCAGTGACAAAATCATGCCCTCTTACACTTGTTTTCTTAGTAAAGACACTGACACTTTTGGATGCCCGGGTCCCTTACATTGTCACAGCCTGTTGTGTTATCATGATCATTCTCTTGTGGCGACTGGTAAATGAAGGTGGAGTTGATATAACCTAACTGTATGTTTTTTTTGTTTAATCAGCAGCAAGGAAGACGTGTCCACATTACGCTCCTCTGAGTCCCGTTAATGTCAAACATTTATCATTTGAAAGGGACTAGAGGCAAAGTCAAACATTCACGGTTAGGCATGTTTCAAATGAAGACAAACACCTCTTTCCAGGTGCATTTCAAATGTAAAGGTCAGGTGTTAATCATTATTTACATTTGAGAATGTCTTGCGCGCCCCTTTTTCCTATTTATTCAAAGTTAGCTACTGTGTTAAAGGAAGTTGCGCAACTCTTGGTTGTTATAGTGTCAGACAACAGCAGTGGGCCGTTGCTGCTGAAAAAATATTAAAGTTGAAGAAACAGAAGTGATGAAAGAGAATAACAATCGGTATAATTAGAACAACCACCTATCTCCTTACTGGGTAATGGCCAACTCCTAGCCATGGAAGAGTGATAGCCTAAACTGTGTGACATAAAGGGCATAGGGAGTGGAGTGTTTTCTAAGGAGATAGTTGCAATATTGTGTTTCTTTCGTCTGAACTCTGGCCAGGGAACAGAGGGCACCTCTCTCACTCTGCCTCCTCAGATATAGGCTAGTCCACCATGCAGTTGGGGCCCCTCAATGGAAATGGTGGAAATCTCTTCTCAAACATAGATCACACTTGTGGACTATTGAGGACTTAGTTGAGTAAGAAGAGCCTTGGACATCTGTTTAACCACCTGTTACCGATCCGTCCGCCAATCTATGTCTTTTCTTTTTACTGTAGTCTGTGAACAGTGATGTCATACCCTAAATGTATCCAGTGCTCACTCTGGACTTCCGTTACCCTGGAGATGGAGGCATGGTCTTGCCATTTCGCAATTTTTTGGCTCATGTACCTAGTTCTGGCACCTTGCCTCTGCCTGTCTGCACCCACTGTTGCTCTCTCTTTTAACCCCCTCTCCCTCACTTTATCTCTCCCTCCCTCCCTCTCTCCCTCCCTCTCTCTCTCTCTCTCTCTCTCTCTCTCTCTCTCTCTCTCTCTCTCTCTCTCTCTCTCTCGCTGTCTCGCTGTCTCGCTGTCTCGCTGTCTCGCTGTCTCTCTCTCTCTCTCTCTCTCGTTGTCTCTCTCTCTCTCTCTCTCTCTCTCTCGTTGTCTCTCTCTCTCTCTCTCTCTCTCTCTCTCTCTCTCTCTCTCTCTCTCTCTCTCTCTCTCTCTCTCTCTCTCTCTCTCTCTCGCTGTCTCTCTCGCTCTCTCTCTCTCTCTCTCTCTCTCTCTCTCTCTCTCTCTCTCTCGCTGTCTCTCTCTCTCTCGCTGTCTCTCTCTCTCTTGCTGTCTCTCTCTCTCTGGCTGTCTCTCTCTCTCTGGCTATCTCTCTCTCTGGCTCTCTCTCTCTGGCTCTCTCTCTCTCTGTCTCACTCTCTCTCTGGCTCTCTCTCTCTGGCTATCTCCTTCCCTCTCAGGCATCCCATAACAGCTCGTTAGCTCACGGCATCACAACGTTCGCTAATGGATCTAGACCCCAGTATGCTGGCATTTATACACAAGTGAAGATGGCATGAAATAGAGGAAAACACGTTTTGGATGTGCTCTCTAGCTTCAGTCCGAATGTATCCTAGCCACTGTAGCTTCTCAGCATCTGACTGTGAATGCTGCCCGTTATGGAGCACAGCGTGTGTGCGCTGCTCTCAAGACTCTCCTTCACGTCACCACTGTAGGTGGGCCCTGTACCTCTCAGTTAACAATGGGACAGGAGCATGGACATGGGATCTTTCTTTTCTGGGGAAAGGGTTAATTGCATGGTGGGTGCTCTCTATGCTATGGGGGGGGGGGGGAATTGGAGGTTGGAGGATAGACTGGGATGCTGTGATATTCAGAGCAGGTGAATTAATTAGGCCTTCTGTCTGTGCCTGTAATGCTTCACAAGGCCGGTTTCAGATGATCTCAAACGTCTCTTGGCTTCATCTGTCTTTGTCCTGCTCAAGAGAGCTCCTGTTTTGAGTTTCATGCTGCAGCCAGAGATGAAGGTTTATGAAAGGCAGATCAGATTATGCTATTTTGATGCACTTCTTCATTCTAGTTCTGCCCCCTCAGATAAGGAAATTCGATTTTCAAAGGCGAAAATGGAGAGGGGTGAAATGAGTTGGCTTCCAAAAGCCAGAATAATCAGCATTGAGTTTGCAGAGTCCTCTGACACTTTTTTTTCCTTCACCTGATTCCTCTCCACTCACATGAAATTACCAGTCTGGCCATTACCATTTGAAAATGTTAACTGTTAAATATGAATGCATGGCTCAAGTGTCTAGAATATACCTTGATGATGCTGTGATTATGTTGATTTAGCATTAGGCTACAGAAATTTGATCTGTTGTAGCTTAGAAGAGGCAGTTGAGAAGCACTCTACTGACTAAGGATGGGTTCACATGCAGCAGTCAAGCTGGGTTTTAAACATTTTTAGAATGGAATGGAATCAGTTGCCAGTAGCCTACTTGCTGAAAATCAGTGTTTAGTTTACAGACAACTTTACATTTGTCAAACTAAAGTAGGGTAAGTCCCGTCTTGGCCATTGTCTCCAAGTGAGGCATTCAGAAACCTCTCTAGGACAAGACCTAAGATACTTGTTTGCTCACAGGAGTGTTGACAAAAATCATATCTAAATGGAGTTCCGAGGGTTAAAACCAATTGAGTAAATACCATGCCACTGCAGTACCAACAGCCTTGGTCATAGCGAGTGTAGTTATGGCAGAGCCAGAACCCACCTCTGCCCACAGGCTGCTGATGGCTTCAATATGGAGGGCCCTTGAATGAGAGGAGGTGGGTTTGTGTTGCATGGGAGGTGTTTTCTTCGTTCTCTGCATCATGCAGTCCTCTCCTCCTCACCGTGTCATTCATGCGCACAGCTTGACTGCATGACTCAGAGTTGTCACATTCTGGCTGCCAGTTGGCAGCTTTCTGAAGGAGACCCTTTCCCACAAAGCTATTTTAACCAGATACCTCCCTGTCCTCCTCTTTGGCTCACGTCTCTTCTGGGTTTCTGTGACCATGTAAAGTCTGAAACCTCAGCCCAGGGTCCAGACAGCACCAGGCCTCGGTGTGAGTTGGACCAGTGTGCCCCTGGGACTCTCCCAGTCAGTCGGGTCACTATGTCCCTGAAGAGCAGTAGAACAGGACAGAACAGCCAGGCCTTACTGACTGGATGATTAGCTGACTTGAGCCAGGCACTGATGGTTAGGTTGTGTTTCAAACTCAAGGGAATAAATTGTCCACCCTCCCCACTGTCCAGATCTGCTAATCTGACCTATGAAAACAAGCAGGCAGTCACTGGACTAGACTGGTGTTTACAGTAGTGGCTCAGGGGATTCATACACACTCACTCACAAAGACACACACTCACAGGCAGTGTCTACTATTTCAACCCGTCCCAGCAGTAGGACAGGGCAAAGTCATGACTGAGAGCCTTCATGAACCATCCCAGAGTTCATTGACCCTCCTCAGGAGGAGTTGATAGTGAGGTGAGTGAGACAATGAAGGCCGGGCCCCCGCGGACACAGATTAGGACCTGGGACACAAGGGGGAGTGTCACAGAGGAGCTGGCCAGCTTGGGCGCCTTCCAAGAGCCATAATTATCCAGAATGTGAAAGCTTGAGAGAGAGAGACGCCCCTCTGTCCCCAAGCCCAAGGACTCATTCATGAGAGTCTCTGGTGGCAGAGGAGGACTCAGTGCTATGATAACCCGTGTAGCTTAAAGCAAGAGGCTAAATCAGCAATGTGGAAGCCTGCTGTGTTACTTACTGTGTAGTACCGTACATGAAGGCTGTATTGCTCACTGCAGTTTCTGCTGCTCTTGTTCAGTGGTTAGCCTACTTCATGAGCCAGTGGGTCATTATCAGTTAATAGTTCTACTTTACTCTGTGGTATCACAAAGGCTATTTATAAAACTGGGTTTACTTAGAGCAATTACTCATACACTATTAATATACCAGATAAACTAGTAACTGAAAGGGTTATTTTTTTGATCTCGGCTTAATTGGTCGTATTTGGGGATATAGACATGTTATGGGCCCAAAGTAGCCTCGCGGCCCAGTCTTGACATGACTGTCATGCTGATGAGAGTTTAATGAAGGAACTCCCTGTTTCAGCCAGGCTACACATGGTGTTTCACCATGTCAGGGCTTGCATGTCATGCTATCCACTATGTGCGGCTGGGTGTTAGCAAGATTTCTAAAAGTGTTGAGTGGGCGTGTGTGTGTGAGAAAGAGTGTGTGTTGTCTTATGTGTGTGTGTGTGTGAGTGAGAGAGAGCCAGGATGTGTTTTTCACGCCTAGAGCGGTGTGATGAGTTCTTAGCCTTAGGTGACATCACGGCTATAGAAGATAGGCTCAGGCCCTATCTTCTATGTCAAGACTTCCTGGTCCTGTGCGTGCCAGCATCCCTACTGTCTCGTGTCAGTGGATGTGAGGCTAGGAGGGGGGGAGGGAGGGCGGGCTGTGGGAATAGGAGTGGGTGTTTCATGAGTTCAGGCTGGAGTTCACAATTTGGTGTTGTTTTCCAAAAGAGTTCATTTGTTACTATTTCCTTATGGTTTGCACGAATGTGCACTGTGCAGAATGTCACTCAGCAACTTCAGGCATGCGTGTGGGCACGGAAACATGCAACATAACAAGACTTAGGAACATACCTGCGACTAAACGCAGAATTACAACAGGCTGTTACCCAGGTCTTTATAAGGCATCCGAGTCCTGTCCTGCAACCTCCTCAAACCTGTTGAGGAGCATGTTAGACAGCAGACTCCACTGAACACTGCCCAAGAAACGTTTTCCCAAGAAACATACTTCCTTCTCCTTCTGAGACCCCTCTGTCTGTGTTCAGCCGATGACATACAGTACGTGTCCAAACTCGCCTGGCGACAGGAATGTAAACACACAAGTCCCTATATTAGGCAGGTAAAGGAGTAACTGACTGTATGGGGTTTGTCCATGCTTGTCGTGGCGTGAGCAGCACGCCATTCTGTGGGTCTAAACGTCTGTGTCGGGAGGAAGGCTGTGGCCCAGTAGTATCCTCTCTCATGTCTGTGTACAGTATGCTGCTCGACTGGATCATCACAGGAAGTAATTTTGACAAGAGCTTGTTATTGGTTGTTACCACCGTGTTGGAATCAATCACAAGCTCATGTTTATCAAAGGAGTCTGGCAGCCACCTCCTTCTCTGCTGTGTAAACCTAGATGTGTGTTTTGAAGAGTTGCAGTTGTGTGTTTGTCTCTCAAAGTGCACGTCCACTCTTGTGACCACTTGCGATGTCAGTACTGGTTTGGCACCTTGGATGTGTTAAGGACACTTGGCAGTTTGTCAGTGTTACACACACAGCTCTCTCTCTCTCTCTCTCTCTCTCTCTCTCTCTCTCTCTCTCTCTCTCTCTCTCTCTCTCTCTCTCTCTCTCGCTTTCTCTCTCTCTCTCTCGCTTTCTCTCTCTCTTCTCACCACCCTCAGCCCTGTAGAGCAGAAAAACAAATACTGAATGATTATGAAAAGCCTGCATACCGAATGTATCTCCTGGAAAACCGACTTGTTTAATGAAGGACCAGGCTCCTCCCACGCGGCTGCAGTCTCCTCGGCTCCCGGCTTGCCAGCCTGGCCCCTGAACAGCCCCCCCTCTACCGCTCCATTGCACAACCACATCATTTGGTTTATTTGTCAGCTTAAGGAGGTCTTTTGTGCTCTGCTAAGAACAGTACATAGAATGCTGGAAATAGAATGTCATCAGTGTGTGGCTAGACAGTATTTGTCACACCCCAATCAGTTTTCTGTGGAAACATGGATTGTCTGTTTTGGTCTCTCTATCTCCCTGTCTCTCATTCCCTCTCTTTGTCACAAACACACGCACACACACTCCAAGAATTGTGTTTATTTATATTCAAGAGCTTGTGACGGAGAAGGCTTATTGTCCACATTATTCCAGTGTGTCTATTTCCCAGGAAGTCATTGTTTTGTTAGCATGTGCAGTTCAGCAGCAGTGTTGGGCTGTGTTGCCGAGTTATTAAGACAAGCTTGATGTGCCCATGAACACGTTGCTCATGTTCCAGCTTACTCTGCAGACTTCCTGGAGAGAAGTAAACCATACTGTATACAGAACACCTGGACTGTGTTAGTTCATGTTATCATGCTATTTCCTTTACCTTTGTGTGTGTGTGTGTCACATTTGCTATGTTGGACAAAGAGATGTTGGTGTGCTTCTGGGCCTGGCTTCCCTCAGCAGAACCATAACAGAAAACTCTGTCCGATGAACATCAGTATTACGCTGTCTGACGTTCACAGGTGCCCATTTAAGGGAAGCGGTTCTCTAATGGAGAAATCCATAGTGAAACAATGTGCGCGCACACCCACCCACCCACACACGCTGGCTGTTGGCACTCCCAGGAGAAAAATCCCTGTTTTATGTCACATGCCTCCTCAAAGAAGTTTAGGACTTCTCCTATGCCCATAGAAGACCACGGTGTGTAGCTGATCCGTAATGACAATGTTTACGATGGTTGCCAGTTGTCATGCTGTATCCAAGTCGCCAATGCTTGGGGGGGTTTCCTCAGTGGAGAGAGTCAGAAATCACGGGAGCCGGCTGTGGAGGGATGGAGGGGGAGGGTGAAGGAAAGAAAAGGCTTGATTAGCCTATCATTACCTCAACTATGCCTGTTCTGCTTCGGCCAGGAGAACAGTTAAAGACCACACTCAAACCAGACCTGCTCTGCTTTAAGGTCCACCCAGTGCTTGAACCCTTAAACCTAGCACAACCCTGGATGACATACCCATCCTGAGCCAAATACAATTAATACTATTAAGGTGGGGAGAGTTAGTGTGCTTGAATCAAAGCCTGTCTTAAAGGTGTTTTCTGGAAAACGTTGCTGATTTTGGGGTTTCCCAAGGAACACAGTGTGTACCTTGAGCAACGATACTGCTGACTGCTCTACTGTGTGTGCGTGTGTGTGTGTTGAAGCAGAGCTATGTGTCTCTGTCCATGTTCCTCTGTAATGAAAACCCTGGGATTTTAGGGAACGTGTTTTCCATTGTACGTTTGTATGTTATGTTTGTGTGTGTGAGTTTGAGTGTGTGTCCGGGGCCCTCCCTTTGGCTTATCTCCCCTCTGCCAGTTCACTGGGTAACTGAGGGGGTTTATCACTTACCTCTTTACCCAACCTTGTTGACACCACACGCCTGAATTTCCATTCTGGAGGACTTAAACAATACACAAGCCCCCCCCCTGCCGCCTGTCCCTCTCTCTCCCTCCTTCTCCCCACTGGGGGCTATTTTTAGCCCCGCTCCACAAATGTATCTTTGTTGAAGACATCCTTTTATTTCATTAGGGCCAGCTAGGAAAAGGACCCCTTTGGCCTTGCCTTGGGAAACAGTGTGACGGCAAAGAATCAGTCCTCGGGCTAATTTCTTTTTCTGACGGTGGGGGGGTGGGGGATGGGGGGCTTACAGTTTTGGAGTCATTGGCATTAAGCAGAGATTTGGGTTGTCCAAACTATGCTTCCTTGTTCTCGCTTGGGAGGATTTCCCTCTGGACTCTGATTGGTCACCCCCCTCTTCTCCCCGCATATGAATGCTTTACTTCCACATTCCTGCTCTCTGCTTCATTGAGAAGCCCTGGCCCAGCACATGTTTTGTTGAAGCTTTATTCAGGGTTTTCATCCCGAAATGTTTTCTTTAGTGATTGTTTACTGTGGAAGGCCACCTCCTTGTTCTAGAAGGCTTTCCACATGTCCGTGGGGCTGATTCTCTAGATCTATCCAGTTCACAGGACTGCCGGGTGTATGATACAGATCAGTTTCCATTTGATTTAAGGAGCAGACGACCCCCCCCCCCCCCCCCCCCCCACCCCCACGTCACAGTATCTCTTTCACAAACACACGCACGTTTTTTTAAGTGCTGCCCTCTCCATCTGCCGCTGGTTTGTCAGAGCCTCTCCAGACAAGTGGCCACCACAAGGCTAGCTGACTGTGCCAGCCTTGCCGGTGCTTGCCAGCCCAGTCCTCATACCAGCCAGGCAGGTGGCCAGAGCCTGCATGCGTTCTTACTGGCCGTTTTTAGGTAAGCAGAGGCAGCTTGACTGGAACAAGATAAACGTTATCTCCAACAGTAGCACTTAAAGCCCACCTGCAAATACTCATGTTGTCACGTTCAGGGTTAGCCCTGTTTGCTTTGGAAGTGCATGATGGGAAGGGGGTAGAAATCCTGAAGTTGCCTACTCAAGCCTCACTACTTGATGTGGTTAGATGGTCAGTATTTTGTGGAAGAAATGGTACCTGACCTTCGACCTACCTCATGCAATAATAGAAGAGTAGTAGCCTACTCATCACCCATCATTTAAGTATGGTATGTGTGTCAAAGTGGTCCAGATACTATACAATTGTTTAACAGTGACCACATAAATGCTAAAAGTAAATATCAAGACGAGACATCGAGAGTTTTACAAGTTTACCTGCAGCTATTCCCTGCCTGTGTCACAACATGTCCAGACAGGTAATAAACATTAGACTCTGAAATGACGAGCGTTTAGGATCCCATAATGTCAGGTCCCTCTGGGTTCCATCCAATGCCATGTCCCCCCCCCCCCCCCCCTTCCTCCCCTGAGGAGCCCAGTCTCCAAGCTGAGGCCTGGCTTGGTAGCAGACTGAACTGTTTGTTCAGTGGCCTAATGTCTTGCTTTTATGAACTGAGGGGCTGCTAGCCCGCTCCGCTAGCCTGGCTATCGACTTGCAGCCGGTCGGTGTCGCCCAGTCACATTAGCAGAGGTCCAGACTCTACAAGGTGACCGAGGCGTCTGGCGGACACGGCGTCGACGGTACCCGTCTCCGATCCCAGAGGAGCAGGGTGCCATCTTATCTGATTGGCTAGTGGTGAAGCAAAGTGGAAGCAGTGTGAAAAGAGCCCGCAAATGGTTGTGTTACTGTCTCTCACTGCTACAAATCACAACAATGTTTTGCACTGTGGTGTCTGCAGCAACAGTTGTAAAAAGGTTATGGCCGCTCCCTATAAAGTGTGAGCATGTCTTGAGGTAAATCCTTGTCTGTGTGCTAGTTCTTTCTGTTCACAGGGTCAAAACACATCTGATTTTTGGACCTGCACTTGTTTTGCAAGCCGTCATAAACACTTACTCACGGCTTATCTGCCGTACGGACTGAAAAAGAAGCATAAACATGATGGCCTGTGCGACGTCATGGGGAGTGAGTGAGTGCTTCAGAAGCTACGAGAGGGCTCCAGGCTGACAGGTGCCGAGGAGCACAGCAGGCTGCCCTGGTCTGGCGTTGGTCACGTTCCTCTCAGACACTCCCGTCTGTCTCTCTCCGCCGGGCCGGCAGGGGTGGGAGTGGCTGTCATGGCGGTCAGCGTTTGTTGGCACAGCCGGGATCTCCGAGAGGGGCCTTTATGTACGGCGGCAGCTTCTTGAGTCGACCTCGACCTGGATCTCAGGCCCCCCCACCCACCCCGGTCATAAGACAACCCCTTTTCGCAACTGTGGCTATTTAGATTTAGAAGGCGTTTTTGATTGGTTGGTGCCACTGTGACACAATGTTCTTTCACCAGGATGGGACAAATCACACATCTGGCTGGATAGGGACATCAACCAGCTCCAGAGACACTTCTCCCTGCTGCTCCTCTTTTTCCTGCATTCTGTGTGTGTGTGTATGGGTGGGTGTGTTCTTTTTGGAAGGGTTTTACATCTGGAACAGAGAGATTAGACTGCACTTTGTCTCTGAAATCCTGTTTACGCCTCCCCTCATGATGTTTAGTGTGCACTCTGCATCCTGTATGTGTGTGTGGGGGGGGGGGATTGCATGTGTGTGTCTTTCCTCTTACTCTTCATCTCTATCTTGTGAGATGGCCAGGGTTGTCAGGGAGATGTGTTTACAGGGGATGATCAATGAGAGGAGACCTCTGCCGTAATGGGTGACAGTCTGGAACAATCTGGAGTATTAATGAGCCTTTGAGCAGAGAAGCAGGCTGCCGTGCAAGGTGACAGACAGCAAATACACGGATCCCTGGAAACAGCAAACACTGCAAGGGAAATACAGGCTTTCTTTCAATGTACTTCTCAAGGCTTTGCCAATATGCAAATATGATGTATGGAAGTCACTAAAAGTGTGACACATTTTGAAATTCTCCAGAAATGTAGGCTTGCCCCAACACTTTCTCAACTGTTGCTTTCTTGTAACACCAGCGTAATTGCGGTTGCAAAATGCCTTCATCAGAATTTCTAGCAGTAATGGACAAGTGATCTCATTATCTATAGATGGACATTCTTTGCGCACATTCAAGTGGGGAAATCCCTTGAGGTCATTCATGTCACATTTAAAATCTCTCAAGTACCACATGATTCAAATAAATGTTTTCTAATTTGTCTGTATTCTTAAACTCCTTCAGGAGTTTCCCCCTGCTCTGACTTGAGAAGTTCTTAACCAATTTGTGTTCAGATGTGTAGGAAAAAATATAGGAAATGACTGAAAATAGCTTGGGAGGGGCCAGAGAGGGACTGGAAAGCAGAAATGATGAAGGGAGGGTGAGGGAGGATAGAGAGACGAGGGAGAGGGTAAGAGTTCAGTGACAGGACTGGGCCATGGGAAATGACAGTCAGGCATGGGCACACACAAGTATACACATACACCCACACACACACACAAGCATACACACACACACACACACACACAAAACACCACGCAGAGTGAGCACTGAGAAATAAGCCCATCCCATAGAGGCCTTGACCCGGCCTGCATGACTGACCATGTCTGCTCAGAACTGCCCAGTGTGTATTCCTCAAGTGGGTCTTATCCCACTGAGCTAAAGCCATGAACTTGCTGTTCACAGCCAGCTCAGTGGGTGATTGGCTGAGCCTTACTATGGCATGTTGTTACTAGGTTCAGTCTTGGCACAGCAACTGGGAACCTTACGCGTTGTCTTTGGACTGTCGAGGGCATAAATCAGGCTCTCCTGGTGAGGGCTGGCTGCAACCCTGTGTTGTGGAAACCCAGCGGTTTCTCTTCTGTTTGTTTTGGGAGGTTTGAAGCCACGTATCCTTAAGGTCAGTGCCTAGGGTAGCTGTCATTTTAGTGGTTCTTTAGGGATTTGGAGATAGCCATCCATATTTTTATCGTACTTATTTGCTACTAAGTCCATTTTGGACCTTGGCAGAAGTCGGATGAATTGAGCCTGTTTTTGTGAAATGGACACCGTGTTGATCTTTCTGTTGGGCCTCACAGTACCCTGTGGAAAGAGTTGAGGGGGGTGCTGTTCACCCTTTTAATGGTGTCATGGAAACTGCCCCCCCGTTCCTCCCTTTCTATCACTCTCATTCTGGATGCCCCATCTCTTTTTTCTCTCTTCTTCTCTCTCTCTTGCTGTCAGTCGGGTTCTTGCTCTATATGGCTCTCTCTCCCTTGCTCTCACTCTGTCTCTATTTCTCTCTACTTCTCCCTCACCCGTCTCTCCCACCCTCTAGCAGGAAGAACCCAATTATAGAGATATCAGGTCCAGGCAGAAAACGTGATAGCCTGTGAAATGTCTTCCGCGACACACAGAGACAATGTTTGTCCTTCACCAATACAAACAGGATACTGCGTGCAAGAGAGCAGAGAGCGATAAGAACCCATGGCATTTTGAGGGGAAGACGGCGGCAAGAGACTGAAGGATGGAGGTAGACCATCCGAGAGGACAAATTGTAAGGGGATGAGATGATATTAGATGAGTCAGAAGTGGGGAGAGGTTGAAGGAAGATGAAAGTGTGTGGGGGGGGGGGGGACTCGGTTGAAGGTAGATTGTTAGCTGATTGGTCACCAAGAAAGGAAGTTTAAACCACTTTGTTACCTGAGAGGGAATGTGACCCTTGCTACAACTGTACCACATAGCATCTCTATCTTTCTTAAATCATTTCCTGCTAAGCATGTCCTGATAGTGAGATATGTAGTTCACTTGACTTACTTATTTACCAATAAATCTAAGAACATTTGAGAACACCTCTTTTTCTGCCCTTCTGTGTCCAGCAATGCGTGTGTAAGGTGTGTGTGCTATGTACGAACGTGTTTTTGTGGGTTTGAGGACAGGAATAGCCCACATGTTTGATATGGGAGGATTACGAATCTAGGACATGGCATTGCCAAATAAGAGATCTTATGTACTCAGACTTATAGTAGACATAATCACTTGTTATCCTTCTCTGAGGAGCAGATTATGCACCTGTTTCAATGGCCCTGTCTCTCTAGTCATGTAAACGTTTCTTCTCTATCTCTTTCCTACCCCCTATTCTTGGTTTTATTCTAATCACTCACTCCTCTTCCTCTCACCTTTCATCTGTCTATCTCCCGGGACCCCTGAAAGATGGACACTCATCCAACATAGCCATGCAGGCTCCAGTGGAGACTGGAGACCTCTGTGTAACCTGTCAAAGCCAGAGAAAGTGGAGCAGGCTCGGTGACAGCCTGAATCGCTCTTCCTCGCATGAATTATGCATGCTTCCAAGTATGGCCTTGTTTAGAAATGATTTCCGCTTTGGAAGAGTGAACAGAACTACTTTTTGAAAGTCAGCGTCCCCTTTTTTGTTGTTGCTGGTTGTTAAAGATCTCACCTGTTAGTTGTGACCTCGGGGTTAAAGTTGAAAAGTTAATGGGTGTGTAAACCATCATGGATCCTATTTCCTCAACCCACTGACCGTATTCTATCTCAAAGATTATTGTTGTGTGACAAAGCAGGGGATGATGGAACAGTGATGCAGTATAGTATCCGAACAGTGTTTCAACTGTACGGATGAAATGTGTTTCATCTGTTAGATTTTTTTCTAGGACGTTTTGTGTGCAGATAAGAGTTTTCGACTAAGTTTACTGGGTGCTTTTGGTTGTTTATTGGGACCAGGTCACATTTGGTGTACGTGTGTGATTGTGCATGTGCTAGTTATAGGGTCAGGTCATCTGTTTTTTGACTTTAGGATGTCTTGTCCAGTTGAAGGATAGGCTCTTTGTTTTCCAAGCCAGTGGGGGATTTCCTCCTCAAGACACTTATCTTCCTGGTCTAAGAATGAGCTTCCACCAATCAGCATCTGCTAACAGGGCTATTTTTGTGTGTGTTGACATGCTATTGTTCTTCAATTGGTTGGGGTTGGGAATTTTACATATGCAAACTCAACAGCTTTCTAAGGTCAATGACATAACATGTTGGCCTGCAAAAAGTAAGTGATTGTAGCTGGAAAACACTGAACATTGTTGAGTCAAAGTGTGCTGATAATATCAAGACTTTAGCTATAACTTCAGTTTCTGCTCCTTCAAAGCAAGATACTTAGCAGGGTAGTAGTCTCTAAACACAGGGATTATACCTCAGACCTTTACCTGGCACAGCTTCTAAGATCTAGATTGAACCTCTGTGCATACTTTGTAGACATGTAATTCATATGATTCGTAAGACTTGGCTAGTTCAGTAATCCATACGCCAACACTTTTTGTCAAGATGCTCAGCAAGTTGTAGGCCTGTGCTACCTGACACGTTTGACTTTGTAGTAGGGGTGGAACAGTAGGCCTACATGTATTCGTACCGAACCGTACGGTTCGGGGGTCACGGTTCGGTGCATGAAATTACACGGAGAATACCCTGTATAAGGGTATCAGTGTACCTTTCCACTCCTACTTTGTAGTGAAGACCAGACTTTGTAGTGCGGCTTTTTTTTATTTTTAAGATCACTTTGTCTGAAATAACATGACCACAATTACACAAGCCGTCCCTTTAGAAAACCCTATGAGTCTGGCCATAGTTTTCACCCTCTGCAAACAACAAGTCTTAGCCAAGACAGAATTGAACAATTACGCAAGACAATTGTGATCTCCTTTTGTTACATGGACAGGATGGTTATAAAATAGTAATAGAAATTGCTTATTGAGCCAGAGAGAACTTTGGCCGAGGTATTTAGCTGTTTCACGGTGGGGCATTGAGTGAGTGTGAGAGAGTAGGGATCAAAAGTAGGTAACAAAGGAGTATTTTGCGGTAAAGCATGTCTTTTTATTTTCTCTCATCATGGTTTGTAATTGTGTTGCTGCGGGCTCGCTGACCCAAAACCAAGATCTCTTTTGTCAGTTGTACGCTACCACAGTTTCACTACTGTATGTATTTCCCCTCACAAGTCCTCCCAAACATCATGCATTTCTGGTAAGTTTAATCAAGTGTGGCTTTCAGACACTCAGTAGCCCACTGCTAGCATTGCCCTTTTCAGCTCAGATACTGTACTTAATTCTTCTTCTCCCAGTGTGCTTCAATACTGTCTGCCTGACCGAGCCTGAAGATAGGACCCTCAGGCTGGAGTGAGCCTGGGTTTTTGCCTCTTCTGGTCAGCCATGCTCTCTGTGACTGGTCTGCACGTGCCCACCCTGCAGTCTGCACCCACGCTCTAAATCACACACCTCTCTCCACGGACTTTCACTGGCTTCTGTCATAATGCTAGCAGCACCCAGGACCCCCTCAGTCTTTTCTTACTATGATGTTCTGTGACTAAAGTGTTACAGTGAACAGATGTGACGCATAGAGATCTTGATGTTTCAAAGTTGTGCTTGGACTCCGAAACCTATGGTGTTCACTTAAGGGAAAGAGACAAACAAGTAAGCCTGTTCATACAAGTATGTCAGTTTTTTTCTCAGACTCTGCAAACTCTTTTTGATGTTTTTCCATCTTGCTGTGGTGTGCAGAGGTGTTATACAGTAGCTGCCTGCAGCATGTTGAGAGTGCGAGACCTACTATCTGTGTGGAGTAACACGTGGGAACTAGTGTTAGAGAAGTACTTAGCACTCTGAAGATCCTCTGCTTTCCCATGTCATTTATCTAGCCAGTTCAGGTTATTTTTGTCTCATATTTACTTTTTTTCTGTCTTCCCAAATAATGGTGCCAACAAATTATCCATGGAATTTGAGCAGCAGTACAGCTGTGTGTGGGCTGACTGCTGTTTGCAGACTGCTAGGTGGTGATGCAGACCTGTGCTGCAACCACGCAGCTGCGGTTATTCTGAGTGCTGTAATTTCCTGCCCTGATGACACTTGTGCTCTCAGCCCAGCTGATTGCAGTATTGATTCCCTCTCAGGGGGTTGTGAGTGTGACAGGCAGCATATCCCTCCTTGCCTCGAGGAAAAAGTATCCTCTGAATTGTAAACCACAAAGTAACCAAAGGTAGACCTCCAAAATCGGAGTCCCTCCAGGCCTCACTGTTGTGGGGGCAGGGAGACCCCAGAGGAGACAAGCTCATTCCAACGTAAGGCCTCATTTGAAACCCTCTCGAAGATGACCTGCTCTAATTAATTCTATAATGAGCCACCTTAAATTGTATTGCATAATTGAATGGCAAACCCTGTTAGACTTGTCACTCATTCTCCTCCTTGACGCCATTCTTGATCTCGAGGAGCAGATGACTAGTCGAGGGCCGTTTGTTGTGCCAATTAGAGCTAAGGACCCCCCTCCAACGCCTCCCTGTGGTCTCTGCTGGTAGTCCAGCTGGCTCACCCGGTTCCCCCCACCTCCCTCAGTCCCTGCCTCAATCAAAACCCTTCATCTAGGGAGGGTATTTTTAGACAGCCACATGCTCCCCTGAAAGCTAATAACCTCCTTTTTACTGGTGTGTCAACATTCCCAGGCTGTCGATCTGTTAGAGATATAGTGTCACATCCCACATTCCGAACCACCGAGGCATAACATCTTGCTACCATGATACCCTAATTCAAGAACATTATATTCAAGCATGACTGTAGCAATTAGCAGGATGCAGTATTGCGATGTAGTTTATTTAGTGTGCTTTACAGCCTAAATGTAGATTGTCATTCACAACACTGTACAAAATTAGCTGCAAATGGGGCTTTTTCTTCTGCATGTTCGGGGCCTTTGGGATCTGTTTTTTGGAACAGTATCACAGCCTAATAAAAATAGATTCCCACTGTGAACTTTTGAAGACACTGTTTTTGGTTGGGATGCTTTCCAAACATTTGTAGTGATGGAAGCCATTGGCAACATGGGCCTATTGTCTCATGGGAAATTCTGATTTGACAAGCAGATCCTTTTATCCCTGTCTGTATGGACGTAATGAATTCATTGTGCCATGTTAGATGAGAATTGATCCTTCCTCTGGACAGCAGATTTCGGAATGTTCCGTAAAGTCCTTTCAGAGGTGTGGAGAGAGGCAAGGTGAGAGATGGTCTTTCAACTCTGGAGACTAGAGAAGATTACTGGGCAGACTGGACCTGACGTGTGATAAAGGTCACATCCTCCAATCTTCTTTTCCTGGGCCGAGGACAATGGACTGACTTTCACACGTAGCCTCTACCTGGCCTCACACCAAGCTTCACACCAGCCTCTCACCAGCCTCTCCCTGGAGGCACTTATCCTCCACACACAAGCACAGTGATTATTGGTCTTCCGTCTTTGCTCATACCTGTGTATCTAAGTGGCTTATTTGAGGACTGTGCCGTCTGCACATTTGCTCTGCTCAGCCATTGCTACCAGGGCTGTTTGCTGCGGTGGCTGAATAGAGGAGGGGGAAGAGGAGGATGTGGTGGGAGAAGTGGAGGAGGCAGCAGCCAAGGAGTCATGTGAAGGGATTTGACTTTGCCCTCGTCCAGCCTGGCCTCTTTTATAGCGAAAAGTGCAAAAAATCCAGTAAGAGGCTTTTATTGCATTTCTTACACCTTCCTCTGACACACAGGATAAACAGCTGACACCTTCCACTATTTGACCCAGTCGTTGCTCAGAAAAGAGGGTGAAGGGAGAGACTTGGAGCTGCCCAGGTGTAAGGGGGTGTAGGCAAGGGTGAGAACTGGGTCTTTCTTGAGAACTTGAGATGGAAGAAAAGCAGTGTGGGTGGTGGAGATAAGTAGAGTTTTAGGGCAGAGATTGACGTCAACCAAAACAGGGGGGCGTGAGACGGAGTGAGAGAAAGAAAATAAGAGAGGAAGGAGTCATCGGCCTGCTCGGCAGGAGCAGGCTCATGTGGTGCCCATGTGTTTCCCAGCTGACCAGCGGGCTGTCTGTCTGCCATAGCTCTGTCGTCATCTCCACGCATATCTAGGTCCGCTCCATCTGCACCAGAACCGAAACACTCCGCCACAGAAAGGAGAGCTCCTCAGCGGCTGATAAGAAGACCAGGGGTCACTCGTGACCTTGGATTTTGTCCAAATATGTTTCCTTTTGTCAAAATCGTTTTTTTTTTTGTTTTGTCTCCTGTGAAGAACAATGAGAGTCGGTGGACATACAGTAATATCGCGGCTCCTTGAAGCAGTAGCTTGCTTGTTGACGAGTGGGGTTTTCCAGGGCTCATAATGGATCACTGCACGGTGTTAACTAAACGGAGGTGTTCCATGTAATTACTTTTCACATCTCATCCAAACCTTAGTAAGCCTCCTCGGCAGGAGGTTGTCATTCTGTGGTCGTTAGTCAGGGCTTCTCTCAACAACCCTTCCATGGCTGCTTAAAGAATACACCACTTTGATGACAGGAAAGTAGATCTTCACCAAAGCTTGAGTTGAGTCTTTAATTCCCTGAGTGGTCGGAAAAGTAGGCCGTCGACTGCAAAAACAGAAAAAGGGATGGGCAAAAAATGAGTGGGGACGAGATGGAGAAAGAGTCAGAGCGAGCGTGATGGCCCTAAAGAAAGGCTCTCGTCTATTTTTACTTTGCTGCCAGTGTAGCCCCGTCTCTAATTAACGGAAAATTAACTTTTGATAAGCTGTGGGAGGGTCGTGGTGCAGGACTGCAGATTTACAGTGCTGAGGAGAGGACCCGTTCCTACATTAGGTCCGTTCCTCTCTGGGGCCCCAGCCAGCACAGGGCCTCCGGGGTCTGTTCCCCAGGACCTGAGCCATTGCGCTCGGCAGAGATGGGTCATCTTAATTAGCACAGGGCCTCTAGAAAGAGTTCTTGTCAAACTGAGCGTGGAGCCAACTTTAGCTTGTATGGACTTTCTTCAAGTTCTGCTGTCGTGGTACTGGGGGGAGAGACCATTTTCCTGGCAAAGACAAGGGGGTTTGTTTGTAAAACTGTCAACGGTGTGGTTTTATTGTCTTATTAGTGTCTTGACAGTCGCCCTGGATGAGTGGGGGGTTCTTTCTCGTTGGTAACACACTACAGATGTGGTCAGGGCCAGTTGACACGTTTTTGGCTGTGGAGGTTCAACGATAAATTTGACTTAATTAGTCCAGGGGAGCCGCATGCATTTGGTATGTGTGTGAAAATCGTTTCTATACACAGGGCTCTTTGAAACGGCAATCACCGTTCCTAGAGGGATCTAAACAATGGAAAGACCTATAAATATCTCACTGTTTAGGAATGGCCTGCCATGGTTGTTTGAACCGGCGGATAGTCCTGTGGATCTGAAGGTCCTGCAGCTAGACGTAGAAAAACTGGGCCTTGACCTTGTTTCAAACCCTCCCACGTACAGCACACACACCTTGTTGTTGAATATTCTTCGACACTTACAGGTGCACATACAGGTTAGCAGGTGCAAGTGTTTTTACCACCTGACCTGTCGACAAATGAGGAAGGTGCGAAGGGTGGGTTTTGTCCCTCGTTTTTTGTTTTCTGTGTCTCTCTTCTCTCTTTCTTGCCCTTTTTCTTTTTCTCAGTATGACTAATGACAGGGTCCAGTGCTCATGTCCTTATATAGCCCTATGATCTGATCTGGCTGAGACTGAGGCTAGGGCTGGGACCATGTCTCTCTCTCTCTCTCTCTCTCTCTCTCTCTCTCTCTCTCTCTCTCACTCTCTCTCTCTCTCTCTCTTCACTCTCTCTCTCTCTCTCTTCACTCTCTCTCTCTCTCTCTCTCTCTCTCTCTCTCTCTCTCTCTCTCTCTCTCTCTCTCTCTCTCTCTCTCTCATACACTTGATATCACTCTTCTTTCTTTCTTTCTTTCTTTCTTTCTCACCCTCACATAAACGCACACTTCACAGATTTTTTCTCACAAGAAACACACACACAAACGGCCCTTGTTCATTCCCAGTTTAGGCCTACCAAGTGTAGACCTGGAGAGACTCAGGTGCTCCCAGCAACAGCCATGATGCCCTAACTAGGTCACACATGGGAGACTGTGACTCCTGCCACCACTGTGTGTCAGAGAGGATCAGCTCAGCCTGTTTTAGAAGTCAAACCAAAGGACTTGTTCATGATCGAACTGTGGATATTACTCTAGAGAAGGAGAAGTATATATTTTTTTCTCCCCAGGTTGCCATAGCGATGTGGTATTTTTAGAGTGCAAGACGTAACAGTATGATGCTCTGTTGCTGATGTGACCCAGAGATTCAGAGCTGCAGGTTGTGTTGTAGGCAGGCACCACCAGTCCAGTACAGATTGGCCTCCTCTCCACTGACTGTTCTTAATATAGTCTCCCTTTGCCTCAGAATGAACTCACACACGCCAGTTCATCAGACCCAGTTATCGACATGGGGAGATCTTTCCTTAAATGGTAGACTGCCCAAGGCTCTGTCTCGGTTTCCACCCTGCAAATGAAATGAAGTCCAGGGCTGGGGATGGCCTTTTAAAGTGTAGAGAAAGACCGATACATAGAGGGAAAAAGAGAGAGGGGAGAGTAAACTGTGGCGGCTGTTGTTGACATATACCCAGAGCTAACTGCAGAGCCAGAGAGAGATTACCTGATCATTGAGAAAAGCTACTGGAGGTGGGCTGCTTAAACTCAACACCAGCACACACGTATACACACATGACATTTTTTCACTGTGTTATTGCCATGGGCTGACGAGCTTCATTTGTTATTCGTAGGTGCCCCATCTGGTGTGTGTGTGTGTGTGTGTGGGGGGGGGGGGGGGGGGGGGCGCGTGTGTGTTTTGTGTGTCTGCTTCTGTGTCTGCTGCTACTGAATAAAAGACGCCCCATATTGTCACAGTTCAGTAATTGTGTCGCATTGGGGAGTTCACCCAAAGTGTCAAAGAAATGTTTTGTCAAAGAACAGTGGTTAACGGAAGCCTATCTCTCTTCTCTGTTTTGCAGCCTGAAAACCTCCAGAAGACATGGCTGAGAGAGTTTCTACCAGGTACGAGCACACCGCACAGGAGACACGCTCACATAGAGCACACCACACAGGAGACACGCTCACACAGAGCACACTGAACAGGAGACACCCTCACATAGAGCACACTGAACAGGAGACACCCTCACATAGAGCACACTGAACAGGAGACACGCTCACATAGAGCACACCGCACAGGAGACACCCTCACATAGAGCACACTGAACAGGAGACACGCTCACATAGAGCACACCGAACAGGAGACACGCTCACATAGAGCACACTGAACAGGAGACACCCTCACATAGAGCACACTGAACAGGAGACACCCTCACATAGAGCACACTGAACAGGAGACACCCTCACATAGAGCACACTGAACAGGAGACACCCTCACATAGAGCACACTGAACAGGAGGACACGCTCACATAGAGCACACTGAACAGGAGACACCCTCACATAGAGCACACTGAACAGGAGACACGCTCACATAGAGCACACCGCACAGGAGACACCCTCACATAGAGCACACTGAACAGGAGACACGCTCACATAGAGCACACCGAACAGGAGACACGCTCACATAGAGCACACTGAACAGGAGACACCCTCACATAGAGCACACTGAACAGGAGACACCCTCACATAGAGCACACTGAACAGGAGACACCCTCACATAGAGCACACTGAACAGGAGACACCCTCACATAGAGCACACTGAACAGGAGACACGCTCACATAGAGCACACTGAACAGGAGACACCCTCACATAGAGCACACCGAACAGGAGGACACGCTCACATAGAGCACACTGAACAGGAGACACGCTCACATAGAGCACACTGAACAGGAGACACCCTCACATAGAGCACACCGAACAGGAGACACGCTCACATAGAGCACACTGAACAGGAGACACCCTCACATAGAGCACACTGAACAGGAGACACGCTCACATAGAGCACACTGAACAGGAGACACGCTCACATAGAGCACACTGAACAGGAGACACCCTCACATAGAGCACACCACACAGGAGACACCCTCACATAGAGCACACTGAACAGGAGACACCCTCACATAGAGCACACTGAACAGGAGACACGCTCACATAGAGCACACTGAACAGGAGACACCCTCACATAGAGCACACCGAACAGGAGACACCCTCACATAGAGCACACCACACAGGAGACACGCTCACACAGAGCACACCACACAGGAGACACCCTCACACAGAGCACACCACACAGGAGACACCCTCACACAGAGCACACCACACAGGAGACACCCTCACACAGAGCACACCACACAGGAGACACGCTCCCATAGAGCACACCGCATCAGTATGACTTTGTTTAGACCTGCCGCAAGACCCTGTCTAGCACACATTTTCAATCCAAAGTCACTGACAGTGACAGAGCTGGGCGGAGTCTCTGTGCACGCCCAGTGGTGCCACTCACGATCTGGAGACCAGGACCAGGAGATGGTCGTGTCGGGATACGATCTAGACACGCACACAGCTTCCCTGTGACTCTCTCTGTGTGCTTGCAGGAGTAGATCAACCCTGTCATGAGGCTGGAACCACACAGTGCAGGCCAGAGTCACATGGGGCTCTTTTCACAATGTTCATAGTCTACTGTATGGCTGCTTTCATGTGCACTGTGAGCCCAGTGAATGCAAGTGCCGATGGCCCTTTGACGGTCACGTTTTTGTCACTGGAAACGGAATCATTGCACTCCTGACTTTTCCTGTCAGCTCGACTGCTTTTTGTACCGGCAGTTTGCTGTTGTTTCTCAAGTCTGACAACTTCCCACTTGTGGTGAGTGTGGGACAAATATTGAAACCCTAGCCGTTTTTCACGTTGTGCTCTATGAATGCACAATTATTAAATCCCCTGCACTCTTATTTGACTGTGTGTTGTCTTAAGTTGGAGGAAACACAAGCACCGTCGTATCCTTTAATCGCACCACAACATTTTCCACTGTGGCAGGGGAAGTAAGGCTACCGTCAGTTTGACAGGTGCTCGCTTTGTAATGAAAAATAGAGACAGGCATAGACAGTGGCATAGATAAGGACACAGGCAGGGGGGGACACAGGCAGGGGGACAGACATGGACACAACAAGGGGGACATGGGCATGAGGGAGGGGGACACAGAAATAAGTGTGTTGACAGAAAAGACACCAAGTCATCCAGTCTCATTGTCTCATAAAGAAGCATTCCCACTATTATTTCTGTAGAACCGCGGGTCATTTCTGCACCAGTGAAAGTGACAACCCACTATCGGGTGCCTTAGGAGGTGCTGGTCATGGCCTGCTGGTAGTTTGCCAGGGTCCTCTAATCACAGGGTACTGCCACAGGTCACCACTAACTGTAAGAGGATTTGGCCCAGGCTTATCCTAGGTTAACTGCATGAACACACACGCAGTCACAGCCACTGCTGCGCAGACTGTCTCTGCGTTGGCCTGGTGAGCCGAAGGAGCTTTTGTAAGAGGTGTGACGGTGGCCATCAGCCATTGACCTTAGAGATGCTCCAGGGTCAGTCTGGTCTCCTGCCTCTGGTCCCTGGTTGACCCTGCTGGGCTGTCCTTGTCAGTGGAGATCAGATCCAGGATCTGTTAGGTGGAGGTGGTGACTCTACTATGTAGCTAGAGGATAGGGGCAGTTTGAATGACCTGCCTCTGCTATATTAAGGTCATCTGAGAGCATGTATTTATCTGAGTTCTCAAGCAAACAAGTTGCAATCAATACTTTTAGACCTTTGTATCCGTACTCACACAGTAAATCATTTGTCTCACTGAAGGTATTTTTTTTTCTCTGAAATGGTTTGAACAGGATGCAAGTTAACTAGGTTTGGCTAAAACAAACAATAAACAGATTTTTGTTTGTGGAGCAATTGTAAAGACGGTCTCTTATTTGGGACATGCTGTAGGTAAATACATATGCGCACACACACACACATTTGTAATATGTTGACACACTCCACTTACGTCAAACTTATGTCAAATGTGTACATGTGAAAGTATGTTGAGCACAGGAAATGTGTGTAGTGGGTTTGTGTGTCAAACCAGCCCTGGGCCAGAACGCACAGAAACCAACATGCATTTCCCTAACCAGGATCATTTGACTCCCCTCTTAAAACAAGAGCAATGCCAAACATATCTGTGCAAATACTGTCTATTCACCATTCGTTTTTTTTAATATATATTTTTTTAACCATGTGGTTTTGTGACAAACATTACACACCCGGCAATGTTTGACTGAGTCAGGTTGCCGAGATGATGGTTCAGCTGTCTGTCTGCTCATCTGATGGGTGCATGGACACGACTGAGTCTCACCACTCTGAACTGGGTCCGCCAGGACACAACCACAGCATTTGGAACCCTAGTCTGGGCCCTGCATGCTCTGGCGAGTTGATGGCCTCATGATTTAAATGTTTGTTTTGATTTGTATGTGGGAAAGGGAGGGGAGGAGAGACAGACACAAATGGGGTAAGAGATAGAGATAAAGATAGAGGGAGAGGGAGAGATGAGAGAGTGAAAAGGAATAAGGGGGGGGAGGGTGAGAGAGAGAGAGCTGTGCTCCTGAGTGAACCGGCAGGCCTAACAGGCTCATGCCAGCTCGTTTGTGGGTGACGTCATGGAAACCAACACACTCTGGACTGGCTGGGCTATTGGGAACACCACCACTCACTGAATGGCAACATTTTTACCATCAGCTAGGCCCCACTTGATTTAACACAGACAAACACAAGCTTACACACATTACAGATGCTCTACTAACATAAATTCACACTGCACCCATGCTGTTTTCTGTGTTAGTTACTGGTATCAGTGCCATTAGTCATTAGTAGGACAAAATTGGTCAGAAAAACTGCGTTCTAGAACCACACTGCAAACACACACACTGGAAAGTCTTTATACTTAGACTTTGTTTTGGCGTCTTGACTTTGGCGTAGTTGAAAAACAACTGGGCTGCTCTGTGTAGTCGGTGATTCACTTCCATCCTAGAAAGAAGAGGAAATAGTTTGACTTGGTTTTTTGAGGTTACAAATAGCGCCTTTCTCCACCTGCCAGGATACGTAACGTGTTACACACGCATACATAAAGGTTTTTACATTGGCCAAACAACCAAAACCATGCCTGTTGGCCTTGTGTTGTGTATTTTTAGAAACATCAAGCAAAGATCGGCATCCATCAACTCAAGTCTTTAGCATAGGAGTCGGGGGCAGGCATCCCCCAGCCTCCAAATCCTCCAGGATTTATATCCAGATTAGGGCGGATATAAATGGGATTTTAGTGAAACAGTCTCCTCCTCCTCTAGGATTTGTAGGTTAGGAGACACCCTTCCCCCACCTCCTGCCAAAGACTTTCAGTTTCTGTCGTAGCTTGATGCTTCCTTTTCTAACACCTCCTTGTGTGACTTCCTGTTGTATTGGTACTCATGTCGATAAGTGTTTGGATGTGGTCTGATTGGTTGTTCTTACAAGATGATGGTTGGGTACAAAGGGGAATGTAGAGCTTTGTTCTCTAGCTTCTCCTCTCAAGCTGCTACTTCTCCTCGCTCTCTTCTTCCTGCAGTTTCTCTCTCCCATTTGCAATAAGCACGGTAGACTGGGGAAGATTTAATACCTTCATTTGGAAGCACAAATGTGATACTAATAGAGCTTATAGTAAGTACCTTATCACAAGTATACACTCTGATATTGAGTTGCAGTTGAACAATCATACCGTTTATTTGCATTGGAAAGCACTCTTAAAACCACGGGCCAGTGGGTTATCACTACTACTTTGTTTTTCTGCCTGTCTGTCTCTCTGTCTGTCTGTCTGTCTCTGTGTTTTCTGTCTGTCTCTGTCTTCTGTCGTTTGTCTGTCTGTCTGTCTGTCTGTGTCTCTCTCACCATCTGTTTCTCACCTTTTTCACTCTCTCTCTCTCTCTCTCTCTCTCTCTCTCTCTCTCTCTCTCTCTCTCTCTCTCTCTCTCTCTCTCTCTCTCTCTCTCTCTCTCTCTCTCTCTCTCTCTCTCTCTCTCTCTGTGTCTCTCTCTGTCTCTCTCTCTCTCTCTCTCTCTCTCTCTCTCTCTCTCTCTCTCTCTCTCTCTCTCTCTCTCTCTCTCTCTCTCTCTCTCTCTCTCTCTGTCTCTGTGTTGACTGGAGAGTGAAGGTGCAGCAGATTGTTAGAGTGTACGTGTCCCACTTCCCAAACGTGTGTCAGATCAGACAGCCCTCTATCCTTCACTCACTCACTCACTCACTCACTCACTCGTTCTATCAATACTCGTCCCCCTCCACCCCCCCTTACTTCTCTTTCTTTACATTATTTTCCACCAAACAGAGAGCATGTAATAGGACTCAGCCTCCTCACATTTCTGTTTATTAAATGCCCTCTGTCTGGATGTTCCTAAACACATAGGCCTGTTGTAGACTCACTGCACTGTGTGTTTGTGGTATTTGCACACCTTTGTATGTGTGCATTGCTTTTATGCTTGAATGCTGGTTTGTGCAAATGTTTGCAGTGTGGAAAGCATCAAATGGACAATGAATCCATTAAAAACAAGCCCATTTTAAATGCTCTAATCACAACGCACACACCTGAACGACAGCTCGCGCTCGCGAACACACACACACACAAACACACACCCCTTCTCTCCTATCAAATCCACACTGCTATTGAGAAGTAGGCCACCTGATGGTGGCAGAATATGATCAAATCGATCCTCATTCACAATGATGGCCTATGATGATGACTATCCCTCTCATATTGTCACTGTTGTTCGGCCCATTATGTCTCTGTATAGTTGTTAGCTGTTACCTATACTGACAGGTCAAACAAGGAGCCCTGTGGCTTCTACATTAGGATCATTCTGAAATGTGATTCCATGACTTTGTTTGGCCATCAAATACAGCCACCGAGTCCACAGTCTTAAGTTAACGATTCCACAGAAGCGGGATATACCGCCCACAGGGACTTGGGTGCTCCTGGCACTTCAAACACTGTCAGGATGGTGGAAGAGAAGTGTTAGGTCGTGGGAGGAGGAGGAAGTGGGGAGGGAGAGGGGGTGGAGGAACACCTCTTTGTCAAACATCTCACTGTCCTCACGACATCCTAGATGGCAGCAAGAGGGGGGGTGGGGGGGGGCAGCAGCGTCACTCCTCTGCGTGGTGTGTCTCAGAGGGAGTTCCTCCTCGTCAGCCAGGCTTCCTGGGTCTTAAAGCTGGTATGAGTGTGTACACAAGTTTTATAGCCTGGCATTTTACTGCCTCTGTGTTTAGGGCTATTAATAAAGGGAAGGCCACGGTGAAGCTTTAATGAACAGAAACGCAGATACCAACTGACATACTGTGCTGGGGTAGTTGTTTGGGGAAATGTTAAGGTGAGTAGTGGGGCTTTAGTTGTTTTGGTTTTTTTTTACCATTTGTTTGATCAGACCAATGTTTGAATCATTGATTTAATTAGTTTCTGATCTTGAATGTGTGTGAAGCTGGTTTTATGGTTTGGAAAAAACAAACAGCATGCTGTACACTTGAGACACACACTCACTCACACACACACACACACACACACACACACACACACACACACACGGTATTGGTTGACTAAAGCTCCTTGAAGCTCATGACCTTTTCAGTGGAAGCTGATAGGTTCACTAATCTTTCAAGTTTGAGAACCTGTGTTTCTAGAGCCCGGTTCCTGGGTCATCCAGCTAAGTGACAAGCCATGGGTTGATGGAAAATCCATAGTGTTATTGCCATACATTACTTTGATTTGATTTGGCTTGTAGTGCATAATGCAACCTGGGGTCTTGGGGGTCGGTGGGGGTAGGCCTCTGGTCCTGGGGCTGTCCCAGGCCTAACACCCCCAAGGGGGCAACATATCCTGGGTGACATTGATCTACGGCCCCTGCCCCACTATCCACCGGCCAACTTGTGAGTGCCTATGAGTGCTGTAATTCAGTTCTCTATGGATTTTCCAATAATGGGTCGGCACCTTGGAACACTCGTCCAGTGCACTCACAAACACCTCGTAGTGGAGGTGGGGTGAGGGGGGGGAGATGGGGTGCAGGTCATGTGACTCTAGAGGGGGCTTTCTGGTTATTGTTACTGATGGAAATTATTTGCATCCAGTCAATTTGATGATAATCTAAGCGAATGAATGAATGAAACGGCTTATTTTCCACCACATCATATTAAACCTAGTTTTGCCATTCAACCTTATTCTGCATTCAATCTCAACACAGACCATCCATATGTCTCTGTGTGTAAGTGTGTGTGTGTAAGTGTGTGTGTGTGCGTGGGTACTGTAGCGATAAAGCTGTAGCACGTCATGAAGACATCAGGGTCTCATCCAGCTCCCACCCGTGGTGGTCTGAGCTGGTGGGGGGTGCGAGTGAAGAGATCAGCGAGTTCCATATCCTGTTAACCCTGTCCCCTTTCCTCCTCCCCCATCCCAGACTGTCCACACACACAAGCCCCACTTCATAGCTGTGCACTGTCAAGAGGTCGGCGGCAAGAACTACGAAGCTTCCATGACACATGTGGACTGTTTCGTCAAGTAAGTCCCCTTGAATCCTCGTGTGTGTGTGTGTGTGTGTCACACTACATGACGTTCTGAGGCTGCATCCACTTTCCTTCCATCTCTGCTAGAGGTGACTGGTGTCACATGATTATAACTCCCCCTCTGGTGACGTCTCAAACACGCCACATACATTTAGAAGTTTAAATTGTTCCCGTAGGCTAGGGTATGTTCATACACAGAGGAAATTGCATGAAAAACACTGACATTCAGATCAACATCTGTTATTTGAGGCGTTTTGAATATTGTGTGTTAATAGTGAAGGTATGGTATCAGATTGATTGTTGATATAACGCTAGAAAATATGCTGTTTTTGCGACTCTGTGTGTGTTTCCTCTATTAGAGAGCTGCTGTCCAGTGATGCCATGAAGGAGTACAACAGAGCCCGCGTCTACCTCGATGAAAACTACAAATCCCAGGAGCATTTCACAGTGAGTGCCACGAATCGCTGGTCCATTGGCCATGCTGAGACCTTGTTCATGCTTTTTGAGGGAAGGGCGGGCAACATCAAAGAGCACTTAGTTCAGCCACTGTCAATAATATCCATCACAAAGTCATACCAGGTCATGAGTAGCAGCTCTTTTGGTGTTGTAGGGTTGGGATAGACAGGTTTTTTCTGGACCTGCAGTAATAGTGCAGAACCACAAGATGGTGCTAGGGTATTTCAAATGAGACTGAATTCTCAGAAATCTGCACAGTTCTTGACTTTAAAACTATATTGCTGGGTAAATGTTTTCGTTGGATAGCATATACCTGTCTGCTCTCCAGTCTTCATACCATCCTGCCTTTCCAAACACAACTGGTCATTGCTCATATGTAAAAAAAATGTCAAATAAAAACTTGTTATATATTGGAAGTTGCAGAATATTTTAATCAAGTTGCCACAGGCTTTTGACCAGACTTTTTCCCTCAGTAAATCAGTTAGGGTTAGTCCACTTTAAATGCTGTCACATGTATAAGTGGTGCTACCACAAAGGCAGTCGCATGTGTTGGCCACTTGGTGGAGCCAGATACTCAGTCATGATTCCAGCTTCAGCTCTCTCTGTCTCTCTCTTTGTCTCTCTCTTTGTCTCTCTCTATGTCTCTCTCTCTCTGTCTCTCTCTCTCTCTCTCTCTCTCTCTCTCTCTCTCTCTCTCTCTCTCTCTCTCTCTCTCTCTCTCTCTCTGGTCTCTCTCTCTCTCTGGTCTCTCTCTCTCTCTCTCTGACACTCAAACACCCACTTTATAACACTCTTTATTCAGTTCAGAATATTGTTTATCAGTAAATTTACCAGGAGACTCGGAGCAGGTGAGAGTTAAGCCGCATGCCACAGAGGGAGCCGAGCAGATGAATTGGTGGGATTTAGATACTGACTACCACACAGTGTAGTCGGGGCAACTGAACAGCAGCAGTTAGGATTCTTGTCAGTATCTGATATCACCACGGTACACTGCTCCCCTCGACAACAAACACTCATAAATCACACCGTCCCGAGACAAATCTGCTCTTTTCATAAACATATTAAGGGACGTATTACAAACGTTGGCCTTTTGTGGAAATAATTAACTCTGTGTATCAGTGAATTGAAAAGGATAGCTGCTTATTTAAATTTGTTTCAGACTCACATTTACTTTTTAATTCCCACACCACGGATGCAGAATGCAGTTGTGCCTCTGTAAATCAACTTGCAGAAGAGAGACACCAGATGTGTCTTGTATGATGTTAGATATCGAAATCTCTGGCATTTGTAAATATGAAGAGACTCCTCACTCAGGGCTTGCCATTTAGCCTGGATGACATCACTCGTGTTTGATTTTGCAACCTTCGATTTTTCTCTGCGGGAGGTAGTTGTTTGTTGTCTGTTCCGTCTGTCAATTCTCAGATAATGTAAGTTGACACACAGCATGTGTGTCGGGCTCTGGGTTTGTGTGTAAGTGTGTGTTTGGAAATGGCAGTTGTGTGTGTGTGTGTGAATGTGTTTTCTTTGGAACTGGCTTTAAGTGGTGTCTGTGTTTTCTTTGGAACTGGCTATTGTGTGTGTGTGTGTGTGATTATGATCTTCTCTGGGACCGTTTAATTACATTCCAGATGGAAGCATGCTCACCAAACCGCTGAATGTGTCAGAGTCAAAGAGGGCTGTACACCCAGGAGGCAGGATATCACAGAGTAGGGACACAGGTGGCTCTGTACTGTACTGTCTTCAGGTGCATTCCTCACTACCTCAGGAGTCAGGTTGCCACTTTTTCTGTCTGTCTCTCTCTGAATCCTACATGCTCTCACCAAAGCCAGACTAGAGCAGGACAAAGCAGGCTAAAGCAGGACACAGCAGGCTGGAGCAGGACACAGCAGGACACAGCAGGCTGGAGCAGGACACAGCTGGATAGAGCAGGACACAGCTGGATAGAGCAGGACACAGCTGGATAGAGCAGGACACAGCTGGATAGAGCAGGACACAGCTGGATAGAGCAGGATAGAGCAGGACACAGCAGGCTGGAGCAGGACACAGCAGGACACAGCAGGCTGGAGCAGGACACAGCTGGATAGAGCAGGACACAGCTGGATAGAGCAGGACACAGCTGGATAGAGCAGGACACAGCTGGATAGAGCAGGACACAGCTGGATAGAGCAGGATAGAGCAGGACACAGCGGGGACACAGCGGGGACACAGCAGGACACAGCAGGACACAGCAGGACAGAGCAGGACAGAGCAGGACAGAGCAGGACAGAGCAGCCCAGCTGGTACATCTAGCTGTGTTATCTCCAGCCAAGCTTGGTTAATGTTGACAGTGGAAGGATCCAGGCCAGCAGGGCAGCCTCCACACTTCTCTTCCCCGGGGAGATGGGGAAGAAGTGGGGAGGCCTTGAGTGACACGTCCCTCTCTGGCTACGGCCAGGTCTGGTGTTTTACAGCCCTGTTAAGGTATACAGCAGGTAAAATGTCAATTAGGAAAGCCCGCCCTGATAACTCAACTCCCAATCCACTTGTTCCAGGCCATTAATATTTATCATGGGCCCAGCCCTGGGGCCTCATGTGGAATGATGTTCACTAATGCGTATCATCGCCTGACACGCACACACTCTCCCACATAATACACACACGCCTGTACCTGCATGCTTCTTTCTTTGCTCATACCTTCCTTATGGGGGGAACCTTTACAAGATTCATTGAATGCCCCGGCACTTTCTCTCTCTCTCTCTCTCTCTCTCTCTCTCTCTCTCTCTCTCTCTCTCTCTCTCTCTCTCTCTCGCACTCGCACTCGCACTCGCACTCGCACTCGCACACGCACTCGCACAGACACATCCCTACATCCCCCCCGTACACTCAGCCCTCAGTTGTTCCAGGGCATTTTAATGGGAAATTAAAGGCGTCTTGGTCTACAGGACAGGAGTGAGAGGCGGCCGAGAGAGGATAAATCAGACTCTGAGGTCTGACAGGAAGGAAGCTGCTTCGTTACCACTGTGTGTGTGTGTGTATGCGTGCGTGTGTGTGTGGTCGGTCTCCTAGCAGCTGCGGCCCGTCATGTCACCTTAATCAGTTTAGGTGGTGTGTGCTGGGTGCTGGACCTGACGGCTGCTGTGTGGACGCTCTGATTGGATTTCCCCTCTCGCGCTGGAGAGACGCAGAGGGCAGGGGGGTGTTGTCACCCTGAGAGACAGCACTCTCCCATCAACTCTGTCTATCCAGTTAGTTCCCACACATGCACAGTATACATGCATAGTATACACACACACACAGAGCGAACAAACTACTAAAATGTAGGCCAACATGCACACAATCCACAAACACTGCAATCACTTTGGCTTATCAGCATCAGTTGATTGTTTTGTCCAAGGTCTTCACGGTCTACACCGCGACAACAACAGGCACACAAAGCATTTAGTAATCTTATAACTTTGCCTCCTTTCTCCTATCCCCCCCCCCCCCCCCCAAAAAAAAGTACTTCAGTTCTGCCCCCCTCTGATCCTCAGCAGTGGTTCGGTCCATCCAGAGGCTCTGTCTGTGGCTGGGAGAAAAGACGTGTGTGTGGTCCTTTCCTCCCCGGGCAGTCTGGGATGGGGTGGTCGTGGTGGAGCGTATTGTGTAGCGTGTCGTGCCGTGCTCGTCTTCCCTCAGTCCCAGGCTCTGTTCCAGCCATGTTGTGCCATGCTCGTCTTCCCTCAGTCCCAGGCTCTGTTCCAGCCGTGTCATGGGGCTGCCAGCGACACCTCAGCCTGCCGCAAAATCCAAAGGCCCTAATTCCTCCCTCCAGCAGCACGCTCTAATGCAATCATCAAACCTGCACCCTCGACGTTCGGCTCAGCCCACCACGGGAATTTATGAACACTTAGTGTCCCTCTGCGCTGACAGGGGCGTCCCTGTGTGTGTGTGTGTGTGTGTGTGTGTGTGTGCAGGCGTTACGTGTGTTAGGGAGTGTGTACGCATGCATTTCATTCCAATTGTGTCAACTACACTCAAAGCGTATTTCCTCGACGCGGCCCTACCTACTTTTATACTAGCCAAGAGGGGGTAGTTCCCTGCTTTACCCTTTTAGAAGCCATTTAGACACACATACGTACGTGCGCACACTCTCACACACACACACACACACACACACAGAGTGGGGTCAGAGTGAGGGGGTCGCAACACTGGTTTTACACACGCAGGTTAACGAGCGGGACTTGCGGGGCAGATCCGCCCTCCCCCCTCCCCATGTTCTCCTCTCTGTGCGTTTGTGAGACTGTGCCGAGAGCATAAGCAGGTTAAAATATGGCTAACGAAATCTAAACGCTCTTATTTCAATATGGTGAGAAGTACAGAGCAGACCGAGGCCATTTGAATGGAGTAGATGTCAGAGCAGTAATATTGTTGGGCCATAACTCTACCTCGCCATCACTCATGCACTCAGGGCATGCACATAAGTGCATACAAACACTCACTCACACCCACGAGCGCACACATGGACACACACACACACACACTCACATACTCTCTCTGAGGATGTGTTGAGCGACAATCAATGAATCTGCCATCAGACGTGAATTATGAGGAAGGGAGAGCAGACTCTGGCTCCCTGGAATATTTTTTGGGTGGAAAATGTATATATAATTAATGGATTGTGTACAGACGCAGAGAAATTGATGCATTTATTACAAGGAGCCTAATCTACGAAACTGAGTCTGTGCCCTCCTCCAGCCCATCACCACGATGAGCATCTGACATACTATTGTAGAGACACACACACACACACAGTCCACCCCTCATAAACTGTGCTCTGATAAAGTGTTTGTGTATGGTGAGATTGGTTTAGTGGGGGCCGCAGGATCTGACTGGGGAGTAAATCAGCCCTGTCCTGGTGGTGTGTTTTTTTAGGGTGTGTGTGTGTGTGTGTGGGTTGGGGTGGTTGTTTGGAGGGGGTGGGGGGTCGACAGGCACAGATAATGATGTGATTCCAGCGTGCTGCCCCCCCCCCTCCTCCTCCCCCACCGTACGTTATGATGTGTTGCCCCCCAGCCGGTGAGGGGGGCAGAGTGAAGGTGAGCCTGTCATATCGATCTTTTTAGCGCTAAAATATGAGCCACTTTACTCTGCTCCCCAGCGCAGTGATGTGAAAAATAATAACTCGGACCCAAATTAAAAATATTGATCGCCGAGGAGGTGTTGAGAGCAAATAAACACCCTCTGAAGGATTTTTTTTAACGTCCCTCCCTCCCTCCCGCCCTCCTTCCTCCCTCCATCCCCCCCTCTCCCCCTTCCTCACCCATCCCCAAGAGACAGGGCAGGGTCAGTGATGCTGGTTGGCCAGACTGTAAATACATCTGCCCATCTCATCTCTTCTACATCCCCCAGAATCCTTAGCAACATCTCACTCGACTGCCTGGCTATGTTCCCTATTGTTCCCTCAAATGAGCCAACCAGGAAGTTGCTCCTCCATCCACTCTGCTGTTGATTGATTGGGTCTTGACTGTATAATCTGGCTTCAGCTGGGCTCAGTTCAATTTCCTCAGTCATAATTTTTTGCGCATCTGAGCTTGACTTTTATTTCTTGCTGTTGAACAGATGAGCTGCCAGTGGGCCATGGAACGGGTGGGAAAACAATTGCCACAAGGTTAATTTTATGGCCTGCTCCCATGCATTTGTGAACAGGCAAGAGGTGTCCCCTGTCTGGGTCCTGATGAATGGTCGGACATACCTAGTGAGCACTGAGCAGGAAGCAAAATGAGAGGGGAGAGGCCATGCATGTGGAAGGCCACCACTCTAAACCGCCTCGCCTCGCCGCAAATCGAAATAAGAATTCTCTGACATGTAAAAATTGGATCTCTAATATTCTTTGAAAGATGTCCAGTTTTCGTTGACAAAGAATTAACTTAATCACTACCCATCTCCCCTCCACACAATTCTGACCTGGGTTAAGTAGTTTCAATACCACATAATGGGACAATGTCACAAATCTAAACAAAAATTGACTACTTCCTGGGAATTCTAAATTCTGAAGAACATGTGTCTTTCATAGTCAGGTTTGTAGATATTTCTTGGAACTTAGAGAGGGGGTTTAGAACAGAAGCCGTCTCTGTGGAGAAAGAGAGAGAGAGGATCACATGCTGCATGCTGACATCAGGGAGATGATGGTTGCCAACGGTTCCATGGTTCTCCTGTGGGGAACAGTTCTCCTGGTGAAAGCTACTCTGGCGTTGATATTGATTCTCCCCACAGTGGCGCTAGTGCTGGCGCTAGCAGTTCATTTGCATGGCCCAACTGACCCAGGCAGACACTGGCCATTATATCCCCATTAGCTAATCTCTCTGGTTTGATTTCCATAATCCTCCAGCTATAGAGGCCTCTCACAGCCCAGCACTACAGAGAAGACATACCCCCTCCCTTCAGCAAGCCCCCCAAAGACCTGCGATGCAACATTGACACACACACACACACTGACTTTGTCTCCCTTTAAAAAAGTAATAGTAACCCTCTCACAATTATAAACGCTAACCCTAACACATTCTAAGAATATTCATACTCACTGTAGACATCTTATCTTGCTCCTACTTTGTTATTGTACTGATGATATATTCCTATCGTAATGACCAGTGTGATGTCTGAGTAACAGTTTCTCGTGTCTGTGCATCTGTGAGTGAACGATGTGATTATAATGTGTGTGCCAGGCTGACAGATGTTGATGTGTGTGTGATTCGGTGTTAAACGGCGCCTGTAAGGCGCCTTTATTAACATGTGGATCAGATTGTTGCCTATCTGCTTGTGCAACAGATTACGCCCTCAGGAACAGCGTCATATTTCACCTGCTCCCCCACTTTCACCTTGTGTTCATAATGTTGTACAGCTGTTAGGGATCCAATTGATTGTTCTCTCCGTTTAAAAATGTCATTTTGATTTGGCTGCTTCTGTAATTCATTTGTTGCCGAGTTGACCTGTAATTTTGCTGATACGTATTCGTACTATGTCATTTAGCAGAGATAGCGTGCTAGTGGAAGCGGTGCTATGGATGAACTGTCCATAACCAAGGAGACCACACCTTCCTGTATCTCCATTTCCTAGACGATCCCACTTGCCCTGTCCTGTTGCGGAAACGGCATCAAATTGATCATGTCTCCAGCGTCAAATTGATCTTAATCTCCTTTGCTGCAATTGTCCTGAAGTGACAGTTGGCATTGATTGCCATGGAGCTCTTGCCACCCCCAGCCTCTCCAAACGAGCTGATAATTAATAAGGCCTGCTCCACAAACACCATCTAACAGACACCCTGATGGATCGGACCGCCTGGACGCTCGGCTGCGAGAAGGCCCCCCCCTCTCCAGGTCTCTGCCAGGCCCCCAGGTGTCCACTGGAGCGCCTGATCAGAAATGCAGAGCAGCGCCCCAGCTCATTAAACACCCAAAGGTTGCCTTTGTTTTTCACCGCACTGTTTTCTGATCGTTTCCGTATTGGCAGTCATTTAATAATTCATGGGGCTGTGGCGTCCATAGCTGTCGCAGGATAGGGGCTCTGAGATATACAGGACGAACAAACCACAACAGTTTGTACTGTAGTTCAGGGAAATATGACCAGTCATGAATCATGAGTATTCGAGCATTTACCAGGGCAAATCTGAGTAACTGTACATAGTACTGAAACACAGCTACTCTGCCAAGAGGAATATAATGAAATGAGACTGTTAACCACTCATGCAGTAAATGTCTTATACTATGACAGTAGACCTGTATTATGGACACTGGTTGTACAAGCTTATTGTGGTCAGCTGGAAGACCTGGTTTCCATGGGAATAGCAGTGGTGGGCCGATTGGACAGATCCGGAAGTGATCCATCGGCCTGTGCAAATGGCCTCCCTTAATCACCACATCCACTCTCTGTCTGTCAGCGCTTGCCTCGTTAGCAGCTAAATGTGAGATATGGAAGTGTCCTGAGCCGCGGAGGAAATTCTGTTTGGCTTCTGAGCTGGAGACTTAGTGAAGCTGGATGGGAACGTGCTCTGTGCAGGCTGTTTGGGGTTTCCACAGTGGAGGTAAGACTTCCTCTGTGCGTGTGCGCGCGTGTTTCTGTGTGTCCTTTAGGGAGTTGGTTTAGAATTCCCAGTGTGGCCCATAAGCAGTCAGATTGGTGTAATTGGTGAGTCAGGTTGGTAGGAGTCTGTGGTTTGGGGTTAGTCTCTGTGCCTGCGGCCATGAGCTTCTGTAAATAACACTCTACAGTGTGATCATCTAATTTCCCCTTTCACTTACACACCACCTCACACAGATAAGACAACTGCCTGAGGTGCTCCGAATGCGCACACACACACACACACTTAAGGAAGGTTTACGTTAGAGCCCATTTATTTCACTCAAACTATCACAATGACTCTAAATGGCCTTTCAAAATCGGGCGAAGAGGGGGACAAAAATAATCAAATCACACAATTACTGCTGGGCTTCATTTTGGAGTTAAGTGCATTTTTATTGTGTACGTTTTTTCTTTCCCCCCCCCTCCCCTGCTCTGCCACCCCTTTATTTTTCCTCCTTCTCTAGCAAGCGTTCCCTCCCTGCCACTTCTCATCTAATATCGCCATAATTGGGTTTGGTTCTACAAATCAAATTTCTCCAATTGGGTTATCCTCCTCTGAAATTGGAGAGGTCCCTTGGCCGGCATGGACGGAGAGTTAATCTGCTTTTGTTAAGCCCCCCTCAGTGGCAGCCACAGCGACAGGGGCCACGGTGCAGTTAAAGCATTCGCCTGTCACTGTGGACACGCACGTCTCCCCCCCCCACCCCTCTCCCCCACCACACCCACCTACCTATCCCCAACCTAACTTAGACACACGCGCACACGCGCAAAACCACCCCCATATTCTCCGGGTCCCCGCTTGTGCAAATAACGACATTTGAATCGAGCATTAACGGCCTTAATTACTTTAAAATTGTCATTTTAATTTACACTGATATAGTATTGATCACACAAGCAGAGATTAAGGCCCTCAGTGGAGCGGATGATGTGGAATTAAACAGGGCCGGGTGGCCCCCAGGGGCCTGCAGCCCTGTCCTGCCGCAGCAGAAGAGGAATGATATCCCCTCCTAATGAACTGGCAGCATGCGCCGACATGAATCTCAGGCCCGGCGGAGAAGGAGGGAAATAATGGGGTTTGGGGAGCCATGGCGGGTTATTCATTCACTGCCATGCACCAATTCTCTCGTGATTCATCCCAGGGACCCTCCCAGGCAACCTGCCACCGTGTTTGCCTGCCACATTCTGCCCGGCTGACCTTTCTCCTGGCTAAGTGTATATATATATATATCCCCCCACCCTCAGCGTGCACGTCCCTGTCCAGGCAGGTGCCACGAACGCCACACAGCCTTGTGGAGGGGAGGAGGGGAGGGGGGGGGGGTCATCTTCAGGGAGCCATCAGTGTCTAATCCAAACATTCGCCAGCGGTGTAAGTGTCCATCGTCCGTGATGCTCCCTCTCATCCTGGCTCACAAGCCCCCCCATCTCAGAGAGAGATGGACACTTTTTTTTTTCTTCGTGTGAAATTGATCTGAGCCAGCGCACAGCATGTCACGTACGGCTGGTTAATATCACAGGAGAAATCGTTAGCCTGAATCCCAGCAATTTCTCAGCCAGGTCGAGGAGGAGGAGGATAAGGGATTTCTTGAGCTAGCCTCTGTGTTGTTGACTAATTATAGTACACGAGACAACCTCTTGACACCTGTCCAGAGAGAACAAACTCAAACTATCTTACTTACGTACAAGTACATTTAAAGGGTGCCACTTAAAGCTAGGTACCTTCTTGGGATTAGACTTCTGCTGTCTGCAAACAAGTAAGGAAGGAGTTATGGCGTGTGTTTCAATACAAGAGCAGATTTATCTGTGCATTTTACTAGATTACTAGATTATTAGTAATTAGATTGTAGAAGCCATACTCAAGTCATTGCTGCAATGCAGAGAATTGTCTATAGCAGATGATGCTTTTGTTAAAGAAAAATGATTCCTCTGACTATTGACTATTGCCCATAACTGCCTTCACTTCCCACCCTCACTGTCAGATTTTTCTTTGCTTTGAGGTAAAGTTTAGTCCCAAATTCTGTCCTTGTGAAAGTTTACAAAAAACGGTCCCTACAAGCCAAAGGTCCCAAAGCAGATTGAAAAGGGGGAAGGGGGGGTCGGATGCGTGCACGAGGGTCTCCTTTCATCGTATTACCTACACCTAGATATCGAGGATATGGAAGCCATTCCAACGATGAGGGTAACAAACAACACCTTTCTTTTAGCGGCTGCCGTACCTACCTATGGCGGCACTCGCAATGTCTTCAATACACATAATGGACTTGGCAGAGGCCTGGGGGTGGCCGAGCCCACGCCTCTCTACTCCACTCCGTCATCCAATCACCTTATTCTAATGCTCTTGCATTGTTTAGTGAACCAGCTGTCCATTTACATCAGGCCATAAGCACAGCTCCCCACCACAGAGGCACTTAATAGAATTAGTAGGTATTGTGCAGCACATTTTAAACACGTACCGACTGCGCTCGCTCTCTTTCCCGACTCCCTCCCCCTCTGCCCACCTCTTGCATGTAGCCGTGCAAAGCTGGGCCGCTTGTCAATGTCGTCACATGGTGTTATATTTTTAATCTCTGTGTGTTCGACTGGCTATGAATAGGGGGAGCAATTTTTGGTTACGTCCACATGGTTGAACATTTGCAGTCACACGCACTATTTATTTTCCTTTCTTTTTTTTCTGTCTTGTCACTTCAATGCTGTCTTTAAAAGAATAAATTAGACTCACATGACACACCCCTTGTGAATACAGAAAGATGAATGCCTATAAAATAACCCAAAATTGTTTTAGCCCCTCATATCCTAACAGAATTAAACAGGGCACATGACAATTGATTCAGAATGGCTCTGAGAGCGGGTCAGGGAAATGAACAATTCCTTTGTCCCCTAGCCACCACTGCTGTTCAACTATTGGCCATAAAAGAGCCGTGTGCTCCCAATGAGGGGGTGGGATTTGGGCAGGTCCAATAATGAGGCCTTTCTTTCCCGGACCGGGCCTCATCCCAATTGATTTTTGTCAGGAAAATTAATACAGTCTCTCCAAGGTTCCGGAGGTCAGCTGGAGAACGGGTCCCTGCAGATGAGGGGCGTCGCTGGGTGGAAGTAGAACAGCGACATGGTGCTGGGGAACTTGTGGAGCTTCCCTGATGAAAGCTGCGGGGGCTTGGTTAGAGGGCGGACCAGTCCAGTTTATGATTCATTGTCTGGGTGTTGTTGTCAAGTACAAAATACATGGGCAAGATATTTGACCCTCAAAAGTCGAGACCACTAGTCAAGACAAACATGCCTGCCTGGAATTGAGGGAGTGAAATGTAACTTTTTATGTGCAGTAAATCATCGAAACAACTTGATTTAGCACAATTTGCATATAGCAAAGCTATGGAGGTTTAGACTAAACAGATTGAGCTGCAGGAACCTCTATGTGAACCTGTGTAGGACATTGATTTGGTTTCTTATAAAGCCGTATAAAATGAAACAACGGTATATCAGTAAATAATATTCTCCTAGTGAGCTTTAATCTGACGCAAAGGCTTCCCCAGTCAACAGGCCCGATGTACAAGTTCACCCACAATGCCTTCTAGTGTGCACCACTCCTTAGCTAATTACCAGCTCATTAAAGAGTGCTGTAATTAGATTGGATGTTATGCTCTTTTAGTTAGATTCAACCCTCTTAATTTTAATTGCCTAATTACATTCCTGTGCTTTACGAGAAACATCTTTCAAAGCTGGCGCTTGGCCGAAGATGAAGGGTTTTCAGAGGGTCCCCTGAGTATTCCCGAAACTGTCTACTGTGTGTCTCCACTTGTCCCTCTGTGGAAGATGCATGTGAAGCAGTATGTTCCTATGTAAACCCTACTACTGACTTTTGAATGGTATGTCACACACGTCAACAAAAGCCCTCTGTTTAATGGGGATGTGACTGCTGCAAGGACAGTCAAGGATGAAAAAGATTCATATTTGTTGTCCGGAGACGCAGCACGTTATCCAAATCCAGCAAAGACATACTGTAACCCCTTAATCTAATCATATACAGTGCCTGAGAGTCATGTGTCCTGAGCCAGCAGCCCTTGGGGTCCCCCCTGAACAAGGGCCCCCTGAAAAATCCTCTATTCTCCCAAGTCGTGAGTGTTTTTATTTCCAGGAGAGCAGACGTGGGTGTGTTGTCACTGGCCCCTGGCACAGGTCCTCAAGCTGCCTGCTCAGGGGCCCAGGAAAGGGCCGGTTGCTGCGGCTATACTTATAGAATGAACATCTGCGAATGAAACGTCCTCCCCTGTGTCGTTTTGGTTATTTGTTATTATTGTAATAATACACCCCCCCCCCCCCCCCAAAAAAAAGGTCCCATGACATAATTTCTGTTATCTAAGAAACTGAGGCTGCATTTACATTTGGCTTTTCACACGGCATCCGTGGGGCTCTTGGGGCGATGCACTGGAGTATAACTAAGCTAGCATGGAGGATATCCAACCATTTAAATCAAGCCCCACAAATTTTACATAACACATCATCGGCGAGCATCGGTTTTTACATAAAGACAAAGAGGACGACAAAGAGAGAGCGAACCGGGTCTTAGCCAGAGACGAGTGGCTGCGTGTGTTTTGCCGGCTCCTCTAAAGCTTCACGGTCCTGTGGTCACTGTTTGTGCTCAGAAAACGCCTCCGACTGACACCCAGAGAGAAAGCTGCTTATTTCTTCCTCTCTTAAAAAAAAAAAAAAAAAAAAAAATGATTTTTTTGCCTCTGTACTTCAAAATGGAACAGCACTCCTCGTTTCATGGTTGGTCCCGTTCCATCGGGCCGTTTGAAATGGGACCGGACCTCGCGCCCATTAAGAGACGACATCCTCATTTCTGATCACGTTTGACTAGTCCACTGTCATCGAAGTGTTTTATGAAAGGCTGAAGGTGCTAGACGAGGTTGCCTTCGTTTGGAAGAGTTGTGTGTATATTCAGGGAAGAGGAAGGGTTGTTGATGCGATGGGGAACATTCTAATAAATCCCTCTCCGAAGGGACAGATGGATTCAGCAAATATGCTTCAAACTAATATATTTCATTGTGGAGCTTGGCAATAGAGATGGATCTCATTGGACAGCCAAGGGTACCACTTTGTCATTGCAAGGCCACATGGGCCAGCCAAAGCCAGTGGGGGACAGTGACCAAATCAAAGCTGCCTCCGGCCACGCAGTGACTGATCACCTCCCCAGGTGACGTCACAGCCCTGACAGCTATCCCAGCATCCTCAGCGGGATGGCGAGGTGCTCAATAAACATTATTGATAAGCAAGTTGCCAATGTCAGTGGTTGGATAGAGGTTTGTGTGTGTGTGGTTGTATGTCCCGCAATATATTAAAATGAAGTCTGTTTCACTTAGTAAGCTATTGAAAAGCAAAGAAAGTTTGCTGCCTGCAAGCGCTTAAAACAAAGTTCGTTGGTTGCTGTGCCTATGTGATCCTAATCCAATAGTCTATCACAAATGAAACTAAATGAATAAGCGAGATATTTAATCACATCATAATCTAGATTGATGAACTGTCTACGACAACATTAGTAGCTTTGTCTAAGAGAATGAGGAAAAATCTATGGACTCAAAGACCTGTCATTTGCATGAGCCTCTTCTCCCTAATGGGAACTATAAAAAAAAAACAAGTTGAAATATTATTTTTGATTATTGGACATCCATAGCGAAATATGATTTACATTAATGAGCATAAGTATATTAAAGGCATTTTATCCCCCTGCATCCGAAACAATTGAATAATGGCCTTGGCAGCCATGCAGGCCCAGAACAAAGAAGGAGAGGAGGTAATGTCATTTTAATTACTAATGGAGGCCTCAGTTGTACAGCCTTTGATTTTTGATTCTTAGGGCCAATCTAATAATGTAGATAATATTCATCATCTTTGTAACCTTTTAGTAAGATGATCTTGTTAGCGCCGAGCCACACATTTACTTAAAGAAGTAGTTATTCACCACACTGGCCATTTAGATCAGTGTCTTGTTTGAAGATGTGGGTTGAAAAGAGAGAATTCGTCGTCGTCGTCGTCATCTGCCGCTTGTCCGGGGATCGGGTCGCGGGGGCAGCGACCTAAGCAGGGAGGCCCAGACTTCCCTCCCCCCGGCCACTTCCGCCAGCTCTTCCTGGGGGACCCCAAGGCGTTCCCAGGCCAGCTGAGAGACATAGTCCCTCCAGCGTGTCCTGGGTCTTCCCCGGGGCCTCTTCCCAGTGGGACGTGCCCGGAACACCTCACCAGGGAGGCGTCCAGGAGGCATCCTAATCAGATGCCCGAGCCACCTCAGCTGGCTCCTCTCGACGCGGAGGAGCAGCGGTTCTACTCTGAGCCCCTCCCGGATGACCGAGCTTCTCACCCTATCTCTAAGGGAGAGCCCGGACACCCTACGGAGAAAGCTCATTTCGGCCGCTTGTATTCGCGATCTCGTTCTTTCGGTCACTACCCATAGTTCGTGACCATAGGTGAGGGTAGGAACGTAGATCGACTGGTAAATAGAGAGCTTCGCCTTTCGACTCAGCTCCTTCTTCACCACGACGGACCGATGCAGAGCCCGCATCACTGCGGACGCCGCACCGATCCGCCTGTCGACCTCGCGCTCCATTCTTCCCTCACTCGTGAACAAGACCCCGAGATACTTGAACTCCTCCGCTTGGTTCAGGATCTCCTCCCCGACCCGGAGATGGCACTCCACCCTTTTCCGGTCGATTACCATGGCCTCAGATTTGGAGGTGCTGATTCGCATCCCAGCCGCTTCACATTCGGTTGCGAACCGCTCCAGTGAGAGCTGAAGGTCACGGCCCGATGAAGCCAACAGGACCACATCATCCGCAAAAAGCAGCGACCCGATCCTGAGGTCACCAAACCGGACCCCCTCAACACCCTGGCTGCGCCTAGAAATTCTGTCCATATAGGTAATGAACAGAATCGGTGACATAGGGCAGCCCTGGCGGAGTCCAACCCTCACCGGAAACAAGTTCGACTTACTACCGGCAATGCGGACCAAACTCTGGCACCGGTCGTACAGGGACCGGACAGCCCCGATCAGGAAATCCGGTACCCCGTACTCTCGGAGCACCCCCCACATGAGCCCCCGAGGGACACGGTCGAACGCCTTTTCCAAATCCACAAAACATGTGTAGACTGGTTGGGCGAACTCCCATGTACCCTCCAGGACTCCGCGGAGGGTATAAAGCTGGTCCACTGTTCCACGGCCAGGACGAAAACCACATTGCTCCTCCTGAATCCGAGGTTCGACAATCCGACGGACCCTCCTCTCCAGGACCCCTGAATAGACTTTCCCAGGGAGGCTGAGGAGTGTGATCCCCCTAAAGTTGGAGCACACCCTCCGGTCCCCCTTTTTAAAGAGGGGAACCACCACCCCGGTCTGCCAGTCCAGAGGCACTGTCCCCGATGTCCACGCGATGTTGCAGAGTCGTGTCAACCAAGACAGCCCTACAACATCCAGAGCCTTAAGGAACTCCGGGCGGACCTCATCCACCCCAGGGGCCCTGCCACCGCGGAGCTTTTCAACCACCTCGGCGACCTCAGCCCCAGAGATAGAAGGGCCCCCCCCGATGTCCCCAGACTCTGCCTCCACGTCGGAAAGCGTGTTGGTGGAATTAAGGAGGTCTTCGAAGTATTCCTTCCACCGATCCAGGACGTCCCCCGTCGAGGTCAGCAGCGCACCATCCCCACCGTATACAGTGTTGACAGAGCACTGCTTCCCCCTCCTGAGCCGCCGGATGGTGGTCCAGAACCTTTTTGAAGCCGTTCGGAAGTCATTCTCCATGGCCTCGCCGAACTCCTCCCATGCCCGGGTTTTTGCCTCCGCGACCGCCAAAGCCGCGTTCCGCTTGGCCTGCCGGTACACATCAGCTGCCTCTGGAGTCCTACCAGCCAATAAAGTCCGATAGGCCTCCTTCTTCAGCTTGACGGCATCCCTCACCTCCGGAGTCCACCACCGGGTCCGAGGGTTACCGCCGCGACATGCACCGACCGCCCTGCGGCCGCAGCTCCGGTCAGCCGCTTCAACAATGGAGGCCCGGAACATGGCCCATTCGGACTCAATGTCCCCGGCCCCCCCCGAGACATGATCGAAGCTCTCCCGGAGGTGGGAGTTGAAGCTCCTTCTGACAGAGGGTTCCGCCAGACGTTCCCAGCAGACCCTCACATTACGTTTGGGCCTGCCAGGCCTGACCGGCGTCCTCCCCCACCATCGAAGCCAACTCACCACCAGGTGGTGATCAGTTGACAGCTCCGCCCCTCTCCTCACCCGAGTGTCCAAGACATGCGGCCCCAAGTCCGATGACACGACTACAAAGTCGATCATCGAACTGAGACCTCGGGTGTCCTGGTGCCAGGTGCACATATGGACACCCTTATGCTTGAACATGGTGTTCGTTATGGACAAACCGTGTCTAGCACAGAAGTCCAACAACAAAACACCACTCGGGTTCAGATCGGGGGGGCCGTTCCTCCCAATCACGCCCCTCCAGGTCTCACTGTCATTGCCCACATGAGCATTGAAGTCCCCCAGGAGGACGAGGGAATCCCCAGGAGGAGCGCTTTCCAGCACCCCCCCCAGAGACTCCAAAAAGGGTGGGTACTCTGAGCTGCCGTTTGGTGCATAAGCACAAACGACAGTGAGGACCCGTCCCCCCACCCGAAGGCGGAGGGAGGCTACCCTCTCGTCCACCGGGGTGAACCCCAATGTACAGGCGCCGAACCGAGGGGAAACCAGTATTCCCACCCCAGCTCGACGCCTCTCACCAAGGGCAACTCCAGAGTGGAAGAGAGTCCAGCCCCTCTCAAGGAGACTGGTTCCGGAGCCCACGCTGTGCGTCGAGGCGAGGCCGACTATATCTAGCCGGAAACTCTCTACCTCGCGCACCAGCTCAGGCTCCTTTCCCGCCAGCGAGGTGACGTTCCACGTCCCTAAAGCTAACTTTTGCAGCCGAGGATCGGACCGCCAAGGCCCCCGCCTTCGGCCGCCGCCCGTCTCACACTGCACCCGACCCCCATGACCCCTCCTGCGGATGGTGAGCCCACTGGAAGAGGGTCCCACGTTGTCTCTTCGGGCTGTGCCCGACCGGGCCCCATGGGAAAAGGCCCGGCCACCAGGCGCTCGCCATCGAGCCCCACCCCCGGGCCTGGCTCCAGGGGGGGGCCCCGGTGACCCGCTTCCGGGCAGGGGCAACTGAGAACATTGTTGTATTTCTTCATGGTTGGTTTTTTGAGCCACGCTTTGTCTGGTCTTTCACCTGGAACCTGTTTGCCTTGGGTGACCCTACCAGGGGCATGAAGCCCCCGACAACATAGCTTCCAGGATCACTAGGACACGCAAACCCCTCCACCGCGGTAAGGTGGTGACTCAAGGAGGGGGAAAAAAAAAAAAAAAAAAAAAAGAGAGAATTTCTTCTCATAAATATGATGTATTTTCATGTCACTTAAAAGGATGTCTGCAGTAGCCAGAAACTCTTGCTTCAAGTTAGGTTTTCAACGTTGTGATGTTTAATTTGCGCTGCACCTCATTGTAATTGTTTTGCAAGCATATAACATCTTCAACCAGAAATGTAGAAGCATCTGTCCATTAGCTAGCATACTGGCTAACTGTTAAGGGTCAATAGCATAACAGACACCACAGGTGTAATCTAATTAGCTTCGATGCCCATCTTTTATACCCTCGTTAAAAAAAAAAACTGCTGAAGTAGCACTGCTGTATTAGCAAATATGGAGTTCAAATATACAAACATGAATCTTTTTTTACGGGTCCCTGCTAACTTACTGGAAATGAGGTTTCATGTAGAAGCAAATAAGTAAGTGTATGTCAGAATAATGTTTTGATTCAAATGAATGTAATGGGTACTTTGAGTTCAAGGATAAATCAAGGATTTAATCAAAAACGCACATCAGAATGGTTATGCTGTCATTTTCTATTTTTTTTTTTATGACTTTACCTAAACAGGAGGCATCGAACCCTTTCAATTCAGTTATCAAACTTCTCAATCCGTATTGCAGCATAGAAACCGATGATGTTGTACAGGGAGAACGGGCATTCTAAAAGGCTCTTTTAAAAGTCTGAGTCACATCATGCATTCCGTTTCTCATTTTTTTCATCTCTGTTGAATGTCATTGCCGTGACAGTTTTATTGCTTTGGACCCCTCCGGCGGGCAGGTTAGGGGAGCGACGGCACGACTGATGAGCGTGGCAGGAAATTGGCAGATGGAAGCATCCATTTCAGCGCTAATTAGAGGGTCCACCAGCCCGTCGACTGACAGGGTTCAACTGGGCAATGTAGTGGCTGCCAGCTCCCATCCCGCACGCTTTATAAAACGCTCTTTAATTCCCAGGCACAATATCATTAACTTTGTAAGTGGATGAACACAATGGACAAGCAATTTAATTAACTTCTACCATTGGATGTTGGAGGGGAGACTAAATGAAATTAATGCACAATATTTCCAAGGGAGGCAGCCAACCTTGGAAGTGGGCTGGATTGTTGGCAGGTCAGGCTCCTGCCGTGGGTTTGGCCAATTACGCCTTGTTTAGACCCATCCATAATATTTTACTCCAAAAGAATAATAAAATCATCGGTTTGAAGATCAATCATGCTGTGCATGTTGCTCCCGTTCCGGGGGGTTTTAGAATAATGAGCAGGAGGCTGGGTCCAGAAGATCTTTATGGTACCTACAGAATGGTAGCAACTCTTGTAGGAGGGATCAGAAAAAAACTTTTGCTGGCATCATGCCAAGTTTTTAGTTTTTTTTTTTTTTTTTCAATTAGGAAATCAGGACCCAACTTGTGTGCAACATTAGAAATACAGTATGGAGATATTTTATTGCATCACTTTACCTTATATCTGAGGTCTCTTTTCTGGCTGTCTGAAACTCTCCACACTGTGTCAGCCTCACCCCTCAACCTGCACACCACCCTCCCCCCATAGAAGCGGGCTCCTTCAGGGAAATGATCGATGGAGAAACGTCCTGCCTCTGCTTTCAAATAAGAGGAGAAGTGACAGAATAAGTTTTAATGAGAGTTTTGTCTGTGTATCCAGTCAAGCCCCAGCACCAGCCAATGAATAATAGACACAGCGGCTCAATACTCTGAATACTCAATTGATGGGTCTGCGAGTGGCACGTGTGTGTGTGTGTGTACTATGGCTTCTCGATCCGTATCTCTGTTTTGAAAAACTTGAAGTCTTTCTCTATTGACGCTTCCCCCCTCCAGCTGGGTGTGTTTTCACTGCAGCAGATGACAAACACCTTGTTTGTGCAGTATTGGTATTGGTGCAGAGGGCCTTCTCACTGTAACACTGCATGGCACATGAATACCAAGTGATGTCTCCCTACACCATCAAGCCTGCTGGGTAAACCAGGGTTTAAGCCCCCCTCCCCATCCCCCCACCCCCCACCCATAAACTTATCAAATGGGTGATGTCCCTGGATCATGAAAGACATGATAACTAAACACAGTGATATGATCTATGGCATCTTGGAGATGACGGATCATACCATGGCAGGTCCAAAAAACGGATCTCCTTGGCAACTAATGATGAAATGGTTTAGACATTAGTCAGTCTCCACGTTTCTGTAGAAGCTTCTGTGTCCTGGCCGCATGATGATGCATGGGAGCGTTGGTCCTTCATGACAGCATGTAGCTGACCTTTAACATCTGAAGACTCCATTCATGTGTGTGCATGTTGAAACGACACACCTTTATGTGCTGCCGTCTTGAAGTGTGTATTTATTTGCACTGCTGTGTGTTATTTGTCTGTGTGTGTGCATGCGTGAGTGAGTGTCTATCTGTGTGTGTGGGTGAGTGTTTGGGCTATTTGACAAATGGCAAATTTCCTGTGGAGGGAGGGAGTTGTTAAGAAAGCAGAACCGGGCCCGTTTTCACATTTCATCCTCCCTGTCTAGAGGACTAATATTTTAGACAGGGAGAGCAAAAAGGCTTGTGGAGGCCCTTGGGAATTTGGCTCCGAGCAGGGTACAGTACAGCATTCATAACACGCCTAGTCACAATGTCCCTCTGACAGCACTGTCTGGGTTAGGGACACACCAGATCTGTCTCTCTCCACTAATGTATCCCTCAGAACCCCTCTCATCATGTTGTCCGTGCTCTAAACACTGCTCACAGACCTTAGTGCCAGGGGCTTGAGGCCCAGGATGGAGTCTCTGGGAGACAGGAGCAGAGACTCTCCTGGGACAGACCAAGCTCCCCCAGGGCGGAATGGAGGTTAGACCTTGCACAAAATTATTACTTTTATGTTTGCTTTATGGGTCATTTTTCACATTAAATGCAGAAAATCCATCCGAAGGTCAAGGAATGTGTACCTCTTTCCCTCCGTCCCAACTCATTTTTCCGTGTGCGGCGGGTATTGATAAAGCACTCAGCGGAGCGGGCCGTGCAGCCAGGCGACGGACCGCTGGAGGCTCCTCTCAGATAGGCTACAGGGACGACTGGAGCTCTGGTCTGCAGGGGGTTTTGGAAATGTCAACTGCATGTCCTCTTTGTGTGTCTCTCTCTCTTTCGAACACACGCGCACACCCAGGAAGACGTGTGCTTTTTTCCTTTGAGTGGTGTGTACAATACAGGTCCTGATAAGAAATCGCATTGCCGGAACGAGGCAATAAAACTTGGCTTTTATGGTGCGCTTATTGTCTTTCTGTCTACAATTATGGCGATTACTCATTTTCCTGCTGCCTCCCCCTGGCCCTGCAAGTCGGCCTTAATAGAGTGCATTTTACTAATGGACAATTAAGTAGTGGCCATGGCAGAGGGGTTTATAAATATGTAAAATATACTTTTAATTATTTCAAGTGAATCTGGCAGGTAATCAATAAAAGTGGGACGTGACAAACATACGCTTGACAGAGGCCATTGTACAGCAAGTGGTTCAAGATAAGGACGACCTGTCAGCACAGCCCCTACTCTTATTCATATTTGAAGCCTGTCATGTCGAGAGACAAATGGATTAATTGCGGCCCGCTAATATAATAGGTTCTTCATGAAGAGTGGAGGGGGAGAAGGAAAGACAGTGAACCAGCCAGCGGGTTTGAGCCCCAGCGTCATATAAATATTTACTAGGGTTGGGATGTTAAGTGGATTCTCATGATTACATAGATAGTCACTTAGGCACAATTGTTTATCATTTATTTGAGAGTTGATTAATTGCGATTTGTTTAGAGGCATCATATTAAATCCAGTTATACTCCTGGCGTTTGCTGGGTTTGAGGAGTAATCAATGTGCATGGTACAGGAGGGAGCCAGGCTAGCGTTTAACACAGCTGGGAGGCCTGCTGCTGTTCTCCTGCTACACTGGGACTGGAAATAACGACAGACTTTTGATGTTTTTATATTTTCAATTCGATTTTCTGTTCACGCCAGTGTTTATCTTGAGCATAGTTTTAATTCTCTTATCATAAAATAACTGCTGGTTTAGTAATTGTGGTGTTTTTATTAAATGCATCTTTACTTCTTGTCCCAATTGTTCCTTTCTTTTGTTAAGCTTTTTCTTTTTAGTCATTTTGAGGAAGGAAGCCAAATTTCAACCACAGATAAAAGCTCTGTGGCACCAGTTGAACAAATAATACAGATTTTATTTTCATCCCTTGTCTTTATCATTGTCATCCCTGTCTGTCAGTGGCAGTTTGAGGTGAAAAAGAACATAAAGCAGCACAAACAGATAAACAAAGGGGGTCTTCCTGGAATCTTCTCTACTGTGCATGGAAAGTTGACCTTGAGTCTCTCTCTCTCTCCCCCTCCCTCTTTCTCTCATTTGATGCCGTTCATCTGGTTCCTGTCCTCCTTCAGAAGGAGGGGAAGAGACTGAAGGAGTGCAGGAGCTTGCTGTGGCTTTGGGTCACCAGCCGCTGTTCTCATCAATTAAATGTGCGACAGTGTTTTCCTGTTGGATGAACTTATATGTCAAGGAGATGGGCAGGACCTCATGTTTGTGCTTTTGACAAATCAGCAAATGTTTAATCTCAAGATGCGCCCGGACTCATAAATAATGCAGGGGACGTGCGGCGAGCGAGCCTAGCCTAAACTCTCGCTCTCTCTTCACGAGGGTGTCCGACTGCGCCTCAAAGGGGACGAGAGAAAAAGACTGCCGGGTAAATCCTCTGCTGCCGCCCTTCCCCTCCTCTGCCCTCCGTCTCCTCCCCCTCCGTGGAGTCCTTGCACGGGTCCTGACGCCCTTCCTCGCCCTGTCGGCTCTCTACCTGGGGCCGCACAGCTGGGAAGACGGGGGAACCTTCCCTCCTGTCCCAGGGAGGTTCTCTCCATCTCGCACTGCCGTTTCCACCTCATTCAGCCCTCTCCCCCCCCCCCCCCCGCAGCCTAATAACTCTTCTTCACCTCTCTCTGTTCATTTCATCACCCGTTTCACACTCCTTCTCTCTCTTTTCATTCCCTCCGTGCCGTGCGATAGGAGGAGGGAAGGGAAGAAAAAAAAGAACACACCAGGAGGACCCATGGTAGAATTACCACAAGGCGAAAGCTGTGCTGCCTGAAAGACACAGTGGGATTGAGAGGTGGCTTTCCCGCCATGGCCCCAGATGTAAAGAGGGCAGCAGAAAGCAGTGTAGCAGACTGTGAACCGCATCAAATCCCCCGGGCACCATTCCACCTCTTCCCACACAGTTTGTTTGGCTTGTCCACAGACTGGGAAAGTTGACCGATTGTTCTCTCTGAAAATTAAGATTTTAATCCTATTGAAGTAAATCTTTGGTTATTCAAAACTCCATCTGAATGTGTTCTTTGAAAGGCTAAAATGGGTTATTCTTCACGTCGGGAGGCTTTGAGATGAGTGTTGGAGTATGCGCTGTTGAGTATACAGTATTGATGGTGCACTTCTCTGATTGTGTACTAAACACTAAATCCAGGGCTAGTGACCTCCTATTAAAGGAAGCAGTGTCTGTGACCGGTTATGGGGGAGTGGACTCAGCCAGCAGGGGGATCTTTTTCCAAGGAGCCAATGTGTTTAAACCCGAGTTCCCTTTTGCACGTCAAAGCTCTATGGAAATGGAGCCCTTTACTGTATCACCACAGATCTAAGCTCCTATTACACAATGGTATTATGTGCTTCTGCGTGAATGTGCCGGGGTAACCGAAATAATCTGAAAAGGTTAATGAACAATTCCTCTAATCTCAGACCCCTCTTTTTCTCTCTCTTTTTCTCTCTGTCTCTTTTATAGGCACTAGGAAATTGCTACTTTCTCCACGAATCCTTGAAAAACATCCACCAGTTTGATTTCAAAGGTGAGTCCAGTCCCTGCCATGGCCTCAGCATCTCAAGACCCCATGTCGTTCTATCCAACCCCCCTACACACCCCAACCCTCCCCCCCACCCTTACACATCACACCAACCACTTACAGCCTGGTCCTGGTTCCATCACCACCAGCCAGCAGAAGATTGGTCTGGGGAAGGTAATGTAGCAGCAGGAGATAGAATGGTAATACTTATTAATATTAGGATTTAATTCATGAGATTTCGGGCCTGTGGTAATTGTGTACGGGGGTTATTGGACAGTTACGGCGGTCTCATCAGCCAGTGGTGTCAGAGGGCCCGGGGGGCCGGCGGAGCCGCTAATTAAAGAGGGGATATAGATGTAGGAGGGCCGTCCTCCCATTAGGGCCGAGTCAGCGTTAGGACGGGGTTCTCACCCCAGTGAAGGACAGGCTGAGGGGACGAACCCTCAGAACATAGCACACACATACAAGTAGCCCCACATCAGAATCAGAATCAGAATGGGATTTATTCGCCATGAAAGTTTGCACTGACAAGGAATTTGCTTTGGCAGGAAGGTGCATACAATAAACATATAGGAATCTTAAATTTAAATATGTGGTCTAACTATACTAAAACTAGCAGTAATAAGTGGAATACACTAAAATAAAATAAAAGTGGGCATCAAATAAAATATAAGTTGCAGCACAACGAGCCACCACGGCTGCCATTGTCGGCGCCATCTCGAAAGGGAAACCAAACAGAAACTTACATGGTATGTATGAACCCTGTTCAAACTGTTGAAGATGTTAGAATCACCATGTCCAGAAATGTTATTCAATCTTCTTGCTGTATTTGATGACGAAATGCACGTTAAAAAAGTGGTTTAAGATACAAAAGGATGGTTCCATTAAGCAAAATTTGACAAATGTATTTTTTTTGTTGTTGAGGGAACTCATTGTTTTCAGCCTCTGTTTGTCCCCAGTGTGACTCCAACGTGTGTTGCATGCTCCCAGGAATGTTTGGATCCCATCATCCTCTTCCAGACTTAATCTGTTCCCACCGCAACAAACCCACAGAGAACTCCTTGAAGATATTTTCAGTCTGTAAATGGTCTTAAACGGCTCAAACGAAAGGCTCTTTCTGTTACATCAAAGGCAGGCATAATTAACACAGTGGGATCCAAGAGACCTTTAATTGCCGCAGAGAATCTGTTGCTTCCCCTCCCTGGCAGACTCCAGAATACTTCTAATGTTCCCCAGCAGGTGGAGCAGTTGTCTGAAGAAGGCCTGGGGACAGGACACACAGCACAACCCTGCCATCTGAGGCTCCTTACACGCTGACTCGTGGTCTCTTAAAAGTTGAGCTTTTGTGGTGGTAACACTCTGTCTCCCTTTGTTTCCTTTTTTGTTAGCCAAGAAATTCAAGAAGGTGGTTGGGAAGGAGATCTACTCAGACACACTAGAGAGCACGGCTATGTTGGAGAAGGAGAAGTTCCCTCAGGACTACTTCCCTGAGGTGGGTCTGACTCGCTGACTGCTTCCTCTGTTTGTCCGTCTTACTTCCTGTTCCCTTTTGCAAATCTCAATCTCAAGAGTGGTTGAGATTTGACACGGCAACATGGGCCATTTAAAAGTTCAGTTGAGTTATTCATGTTAACTGAAATGTGCCCATACAGTTGTCCACTTGAGTTTCAGGATTATGGACTTTAGGGGATATTTGCGTTTCTAAAACTCTTTCTGTTTTTAGAACTTTAAATTAGATGTCATCTATTATTTGATTTCATGTCATTTGATTTTAACAGAACAAAACTTTTTAAACGTTGTAGATTTGTCCATATACACACAGTATATTTCTTTCTCTTCTACGATGTTTTGTTGTCTTTGCAGAATGCTTTTAATCTTGAGCTTTGAGAAAAGTCCAGAAAAGCCCTTTGCAATTTCAGCTCTTTCATGTAACACCTCAGATTAGTCTCCCCTCCAGAAAGCACACACGGATGCTTCTGTACACTCAGTTCAACACGTTTTAGATCTTCTGTTTGAGCCCAGGCCGCTGTGCTCTGTGGAGCGGTGTGTGTGTGCGCGTGTGTGTGTGCGCGTGTGTGTGCGCGTCTGGCTCCTCGTGGTGAGGGAGCGGTGAGCTCGGCTGATATAGTAATAAAGAGAGCCAGGGCTGTGGTGTCGTCCCTACACTCCCCGCTCATCTGTCAACCACGCTCTGATGGACACCTTCGCAAATATATGCAAAGGAGATGGATACGGCCCCTCTCACAGACGGCTCCCAATTTCCGTCTTTTTCACACGCGCACTCTCTCTCACGCGCGCATGCACGGACATGCATGTGCACGCTCACTCCGTCTTGCGCTAGCTCTCATAGCACACACACACACAGACGGACATGTGCGCGCTTGGCACCCGCTTTGGGTTGCCCGGTTTGGGTTGCCCGGTTTGCATGTCGTAGAGGATCTAATGCCAATTACATCGATTAAGGGGTGAAGTCATTTCAAACGATAGCGCCAAACTCTTGTTCTGCCGTCAGGGGGACAAGACATGAAAACAACAGCAAAGTTGTCACCTGAATGAGGGAGGGGTAGAGCGAGAGAGGGGGCAGATAGATGGGAAAAGTTTGGCCTGTGATTTATGCCTCTTTCCCGGCTGGGTTATGAATCTGGGATGATGCTCCTGAGAGCAGCACTCCAGATAATGTTAGCCCATTTAAAAAGAGCAGATTTGTGTAGTCTATCAGGCCCCGCTATTCCCCCCCCCCACACACACGCACACACACTTCTCACTGCCGGCCCCATAGTGAGAAATTGGTTGTTATCATAGATCACAGATACTGCTCAAACCTCTTATGAAAGATGAATTAATTTCACTAATGCTTTAATGCAAAGCTCTCATGAGGGAGGCAGGCTGGCGATAACCCCTGCCTCGTCCCCTCTTCCTCCATGGTGATTTATGCCGTCTTTTAGTAGATGAAACCGCCTGGATTCGCCATCCATCTGCAGCCTTAAGGAATCCTATTAACAGGAGATCTGGGACAAGACGGACCGCCACGCACGGGGCCGGGCGGCTCTCTGGGTCCGTGTCGCCAGCTTGTAAAACTACGGTTGGAAGCACGGACTGAAGTTTGAGCAGCCTTTGTGCAAACAGTTCTATATTCAGCCAAATCAAAAGCTCGCCAGAATGTGGGTTATAGCTCTACGTCACGGCTCTTGGGTAACACAAGTGATTCTTAATTTGGAGTTAAGTAGGTGGTGAGGACGTCTTCTGTTGACGTTTGTAATGAGACGGATATTTAAACAGTTGAATGTGACAGCAGACGGTTTAGCAGGTTAGCGTGAGACTACCTGGCTTTCCCTGCTTGGGCGTTACCATCACAGTCGGCCATTAACAGCTTGTAACAAGGCCAGGGCCGATGACCTCATCATGGTCAGGGAGTGGAAGTTTAGGGTTGAGTGGCAGGTCTGGTTAAAGAACAGCTACGCTTACAGACGAAATTCCTGGACTTCGACTGCAATTGAGTGGGTAGGCACCGAGGTACTGTTCTGTCTGGTCTGCACTTGAAAATACATTTGATGGGCACACGTTAGTGCTATTGTGGTAACGATATGTTCAGGATCTGACCTGCCTGCTCATGCCTCCCCCCTTCACACACAGACACACACAGACACTCACACACACAGATACACACACACACACTTCCTCTTCCTCTCTCGCTCCCCGTGTTAAAGCTCCTTGTTTCCCAGGAGGGCTAGACAGGAGCCTCCTGACCTTACGAGTTCTCCAGGTTGACTCAGTGAAAATGACAGTTCCTCCCTCTATGCAAAACCCCAGCCCTGCCTCCAGGCCCGACACTGTGAGTTATGGCTTTAAGTGGAGGGGAAGGGGGGGCTGGCCGTCATTAATTGAAAAGCTGAATAAGAAAGGAACTGGACAAAATAGCGGGCACATTTCTTTTGAAAGGTTGACGTGATGGATTTGGCGGCCTGTCATTTCTCGTTGTTCCGTCAATCCTTTCAACCGGCCGTGAGCATTAATATATTTATTTTGTTTGGTGCAGTAATACATGCTTCCAAAAAACATTGCATCATAAGGATTTGTCATTGCCTTATATAAATAAAGTATACGAGTGAGACCTTAATGTCCCCTTGCTATTGATTGTTTGCACGGAAGTGGAAAAAAAGAAAGACAGGCTGTAGATCACCATCCATGCATGCTGGTATTTGTGGTTTGGCACCATGGGTTTGCTCATAAAAGCATTGCTGGTGAACCTCCCATACCCTTTTAGTGCCCTCTGTGGTATGATTACATGGTGTTGTAACCTTGGTGTGGTTTTGATTCATATCCATTGTAGTTCCAACCTGAGCACTCAGAGCCTAGAGTCCAAGCAGTTAATGAGGTTGGAAAGTTTGGATGTTCAACTTGACCCAGTGTCCCTGTGCCTCTGTGTCGTTCATCTCTCTCTCACACACATACATACATACACATACATATACACATACTGGTCAGTGAGCCCTATACCCCCCCCTCATAACCCCCCCCCCCAGCCTGAGTGGGATGATGGAATAAAGATAAATGCAGAGGGGGGTGGACTGCATGGGGCCAGATCAATCAGGGTTTGTGTGTATTACTTATTACTCACAGTGCATTTCTGTCACGGCCCCCCTGTAACCCTGTCCTGCACCCCTTCTGGTCCTGCACCCCCCCACCCCAAAGCCCAGGGTTATTTATAGCTGTGGGTGGTCTGTGAGTTGAGGTATAGGAAAGGTCATTGGATAAAACCAGACAGGGAGGGGGGTGCGGGTTTATGGGTGATGGGGCTCCTACGTCTGACATTTGATGGAAGTGAAAACTTCCTATGGACACAAGTGGGCTGTTCATGGAGTGGCTTCCTGTAATGGGGAATCTATTTGATGGCCCCCCTCCCTCTCTCTCTCCACTCGTCCTGTCCTGTCTCCGGATTGGTTGGCAGCCCTGGATACGGCTCGCTCCGCAACAGCCTGTTCATCACTGTCAGGGGACAAGCCGCCGTCCTGTGGAAGGTCAGCCGGTGTCACCCCCCAGCCTTCTGACCTTTACTGCTCAGGCTCCTCCACCCCCCATCCCCCTGGCCTGGCCCCCATCAGAACCCCCCCCCCCCCGGTCTGGTCTGACCAGGGATCAGGTTTGGGGGAAGGATCTGATAATGGTACCTTCTAAGCAGATTAAATTGAAGTGGACAGCACCTGTGCCAACAGCACTGCTTCCAGTGTCAGCTGGTGTAGATGATAGTGTTGTTTTGGTTTTATTGACCTAGAAGGCCTATTAGTGATGTTAGTGATTGTATTGACCATATAAATGGAGGTCAAGGCCTGGATCATTGTGGATGATCTCTCATGTTCTCTTCTGTTGAAACAGTAAAAGTTGTCTGGCTGTCTGTCATTATTGGTCAGTGGTGAATCAACGTAGGCGGTTTCATAAGAGTTCTGTAGGAATGAACAAACGTTAAAAAGCGCATGTGTGTGCTGTGACACTTACTCATACTTGCAACTGTGGCGCGTGTGTGTGTCTTTATGAGCAAGCATTCAGATGACAGATCAGTCAAACATGGAGAAGAAGCTGCCGTCAGAGGAGTGATGGATTCTAATGCTGTGATGGTAGTTAATGGTCGTTTAAATGAAACCTCAGATTAAATCTCTCTCTGGCTGTGGTAGTACACCATGGATGTGTCCCTATGGGGGAAAAGCTAGCCCACCTCTCCACTAGACTTTATCCTCCTTTTCCTCCTCTCTTCAATGATTCCCTTAAGTCATTACATTGGCATTATGTCAACACACACGCATGCAAAAATTGACAAGCAGCACATTCAGTCTGAACCTTCCATGCAGCTGGAAGACCATACTGTTTAACTACATTTACTGAATGTAAAGTGAACCAAAACATCTGCTAGCCACGTCAATATAAATGTGATTACTGAACAAATTTCCTTGAAACATATGCTGCATTTTGTTGGATGTATTCCAATTTCACGTATTTTTATGCATAATTTTTTTCATTCCCGAACATTGTTAGAATTGTAATCGATAAAAAAGTAGAATCGAATCCAACTACCTGGGACATGCACACACACTCACTGAATTCAATGTTCGATAGTGCTGTGTAATTGGAGCCATACATTCCGCCAGGCGGTATGGATTAATTCAAGTATGCTAATGTAATTCAATTTGATACAGTTAATCTTGTACTAATGCAGATTGAAGGATGTGAGGTGCAATCAAATACCTCTCAGCCTTTAATTTGCATCTAAGTTTTTAAATAAAATTAGTCAATTTGTAATTATGTGACCTGGGCTGTAATTAGTTTATTCATCACTGTGGTTAACTCCCCATTAGGGGCCTCAGAGAAGCCCTTATTTATTTGTTTATTTCTGTATTCAAAATGAGAACGCTTGCAGCATCAATTTGTCTCCTCATTTAATAACCAGCTTCATGGTGAATCATGTGCTGCTGTGTGAGATCTCTGGACTTGTGATTGGATAATCCACTCAGACCCCAGCTCTGTGGACTGCCCCAGGACCAGGTGGCTGGAGAGCTCTGTGCCTGATGTGAAACCACCCACTGGGCTACCAGCCTGTCCAAGTAGCTTCCAGATGAGATCAGATTGAATTTAGATTGAATGCTTCTTGATATTGAAATGTGATCTCAGGTAGTGATTGTCTTTACAGTTTTATGATGGTCCCATGACCTCTGTTGACTGATGGCAGTGGTGGTTAATACTCTGTGTGTTCTCTGTATGTTCTTCCATGCTAACCTGGAGTATGTGTCTCACTCTGCTGCAGTGCAAGTGGTCCAGAAAAGGCTTCATCAGGACTCGATGGGCCCTGGCTGACTGGTGAGCCCTCAATACCACAGCATAGTCAAACTACATTTCCCATGTTACCCTCACCCTGTTTCCCCCGTCACTCTAACTTTGACTTGCTACACTTTGATGGTCTGGCAGGATCTGTCACTTTTATTTTTACTCGCGATCCATATAATTTCTCACTGGGGGCTCTGCTAATCCCTTGTCTTTGTAGACCGCCGAGAATCCTCTAGAGAGAAAGAGTCAGGGAGAGAGACAAAGAGAAAGAGAGGTCTACTTTGACAGCATGCTACAGGACCAGGCAGGATTGGGTTAGGCATAATCACGTTAGTCAAGCAGTTGCATATGACAGATGACAGAAAACATTACCTGCAATTGAACTTGCGCAGGATGAATACGAACCTTTGCTCCTGGTTTGAGTAGAAGAGGAGGGGAAGGATTGTAATCTAATAGAAGGATGACACGGGGACAAAGGGCTAAAAACGCAACACTCCAATAGAGGTTCAATGCTAGACAGGGAAAGAGTGAGAGGTGAGAGGGGGAGATACAATTATGGTTTGGGCAGTGTGGAGGTACAGAGTCCACTACTGACAAGATCAACAGGTAAATCACCTTCACTTTGTCCTTAGAGACTGGGCTTTAAGAGATATGTTGTTGGCTGTTGTCAACAAAGAGAGAGTTGGGTTCATCTCCTAGTTTGGTCTGGATATTCGACATGTCCACAACCAACTGGGAACAGCCAGAGCCGTGGGCTTATCAGTCACAACCAATCGCTGCTCTGTTTGTAGATCTCTACCTGTCTGTGTGATTTGATATTAATCAGCAGTGAACACTAGAGGTCTGTTACTGTATATAGGTTTCCAATTTGAAATGATTCTCTTCCCTTTTCCTCCTTGTAAATGGATGTTGTAGTAGATCAACTTATTTGGTTTAGAATTTTGTATCAGCGTCACTGTACCACAAGGCAACTGTAGGTCTGCTTGCTCATGCTTTCTTTCTCGCTCTCCCCTCCTCGCTCCGTCTCCCTCCTCTATCCCCCTTCCCCCCCTCTCTGCCTCCTCCCCAGTGCCTTCGACCTGGTCAACATCCACCTGTTCCACGACGCGTCCAACGTGGTGGCGTGGGAGAAGAGCCCGTCTGTCTACTGTGGGACCAGACAGAAGGCTCTGGGCTACGTCCTGGACAGGTACCGCTCTGCCCTCCGCCTCCTCCTCCTCCCCTCCATCCCCTCCATCCTCCTGTCCCCCTTCCGCCAGACCGCACATCACACGTTCTGCATCTCTCCGCCCCTCCTTCCGTCCCACTTCCTTTGATCTCGTGGCTCGTTTCTTTGGTTTCACCCTTGACTACATCACAGCTCCCTCTCGTCATCCCTCCTTCTCTCCCTCCTCCATTGACAAGATGAGTTTTCAGCTTGGCACCTGTTTAATCAAGGCCACAGGCCATATTGCTGACGCCACTCAGCTTCTATATTCCACATGAGGGTCTTCATATCCTAAAAGGAAGGGATGAGACTTAAGCTTTCTATATATGAAAGGACTCATACCATGTAAAGCAAGATTGAGCGGGAGCCGTTGGCTATATGGGTACTTGTTTACTATACATTTTTTGTCCTTCTACCAACGTCACAAACCTGGTAGAAGCTGATCTTGATACTATTAAATACCTTTAATCATTTCTTTATTTGAGCATCTAAGTTCTCCCTTTGCTATCAATTCTTCTTCTGTATAAGAAATCCTCATTACATCCACCCATGGCATCCTTCCTCATGCTTTTCCTGACTCTCTCCTCTCCTCCCCCCACGCACTGGAGGGCAACAGCCTCACCCTGACCTTTATCCATCCTCTCCTCCATCCATCCTCTCCTCCATGCATCCTCTCCGTCCCTTCCCCTTGTCTTCCTCCTCCCCATCCAGCCCTTAGCAATCCCCGGTAGAGAATCCTTCACCCTTTACCCAGGCTCCTCCACTAGTCAAACATGAGAGCCCCTTCTCAGGCCATGCTAATGTGATTTATGGGATATCCATTTACAGTGGGGGCAGAATGATGTAGTGTGCTAGGGCCACCCCTGCTCTCTACCTGGTCATGCAAACACAGAAAGCCCCCAGCAACATGTGACCCCCTCCATTGAAACAGCATCAGAATGCACGGCGCCTCTTATCGCCTCCACTTTGAATAACTACATGCATATAAGGGTGGCATATATTATCACGGCTCTTGACACTCGTGAAATACGAGACGGCCGCTTTAACGTTTCCTCAAAGATCATATTTTTCCCCTCCTTCATTCCGCATTTGATGAAAGAATGGTCTGCCTTTAATAGACAGGGAAGTGGGAGTGTTTTAGGAATATGGCAGCTTTTACAATTTTTATGAAGCCATAATTTACCTGGATTTATGGGAGGCAATGACGTTTCTAAAGGACCCCGCTTGTTGCTTACATTGAGGGTTTTGGCCGTATTTTTCTCCACTTTTGTCGTGCTATCGAAGTTGATTTATTTTTAAAAGTCACATCGTAAATAGCGCTAGCTAGATGGCACAGCGCTGGGGGTTGAGGACGTTGAATGTTTCCCCCGCTGAGCTGAGGGGCAGTTTCCACCCTCCCACACTCTGAATTCCTCTGGTGTGCATCGGGGAAGATGTCCTCCTTGCTGCTCATTCTTAGGGCCGTATCATTAGAACTCTGACAATGGCCAACGGATTTGCACTGCCCTTTTTTAGGTACGTAAGAGGAGGGGGGATCGTTTCTGACTGGAAGCAGGGGTGTTAAGGGGCGGGGTGGGGATAGGGGTGGGGTGTTAGAGGGAGGGATGCGGTGCATGTTCAGGCTGGTATGCCATGAGGAGAAGGGGTTGGGAGGCATCGCGCCTCAACTGCTCATTTTGGGGAAACACTCAGGCACGGATCCGGACCGCTAGAGTGAGAAAAATGCTCACCGAGACTCGAGTGGGGGGGTTAGGGGTTGGAGGTGGGGGGGGAGGATGGGGGATGGGGGGGGTGGCTACTGGGCTACACAAAGGGTCCCCAGCCTCTGTAGGGGCAGTGAATAATGGGCTGGTCCTTTCACAGGGGCTGCTAACCTTTTGGCAGCCACCAGCGAACTCCATTCTCCTCCACCGATCAGGGAGGACAATGCAGCCAGGACCGGCTTTGAATGAAGCGCTACCACCAACAGTGTTCCCATTCAGACGCCGGGTTGGGAACCATCTTTTTGGCCATTGTCCTAACTCTGACTCCTACCCCAGAAAGAGAGCAGGAAAAGGGAGAGAGGGGTGAATATCCATAGCCCAACCTTCCCCCTCCTTCCTTCTTTCTTTCTCTTTCTCTCTCCCTCTCTCTCCATCTCTCTCCCTTTCTCCATCCCTCCCTCTCTCTCCCTCACTCAGTCTCTCTGAGCTCTAATCTCTCAGTGAGTGTAGGCCAGGGTGGACGTGGATGGGGGGGAGTTAGTGGTTGGTCTCCCCACAAGCTGGGATCTAAGGGCGGTGTTGGTCGGTTGCAGGAGCCTGGTGGAGCAGCGGGCCTCCTGGGTGAGCTCCGCGACTGGGCCCTCCCATGTCCAGCAGCTCCTTATCTGAGGTCCGGGGCTTAGTAGTGCAGCTTACGGCCCATTGAGAACACATCTGATAAGCCCTCTTCCTCTGTGGCCCTTTTAACTGCTAAACGGTGTTTATCTCCAGGCGGCTACAAGGCCCCCCGGGGGAACAATGGTGAGAGGGAGCAGCGTTTAGGCGGCCAGAGATCTCCATTGAGTCCCATCAAGAAAACAAGCAGTCCTTTAGCCTCGACTAATGCGCGGGCCACTTCTGTGAGAGCAAGGGAGGAGGGAAGGCTTTTTGAAATGCAGCCCCTGCTTGTTTTCGTACACCCAGTCCCCTCTCTTTAACAGTGGACATATGAGCACCCACAGAGGAGACTTTATATACCGCTTTTTTGTTGATTTTTGCCTTGATCTTTAAGGATCATTGTTTCATGATTATGTAAGGTGTTTGAAGAATGGTTTGAACTGTGATGTGATTTTGAAATATTCTGTCTTGAAGGATGTTCTCTTGTTAGTCCTGAACTTGTTATCGGGCTTCGGTCGTGGTGAAAACCAGCTTGTGTGTATGCAGTATTTAAAAAATCATCTTTATTCATCTAGGTACAATTGATCCAAGAGAATTCCAAGAGTGGCGTTCTAATTTCAAGCTTTCAGACCAAGAGGTTGATGGGAGTCCAGGCTGCCAAGAGGCATGTGAAATCATTGTAGAATATAAAATCAACACACCTTTTTCGTCCCCCTCTCCTCCTAGAGGATCATCTTTTGTGTATTGGGGTTTGTTCCTTTTCCCTGGCCCATTCAAAGGGCCTGCTCTGGTTCAGGAGAGAACAGTTTCACATTACAACTGTGAAATCCGGGCATAAAGGAGGCTTTGTCGCCCCCTATTATTTTCCCCCCAGATATAGTCCATTGTCACACAGCTGAAGTTAATTTGATCAACATTGGGGACATTTAACTGTTTTGTTCCCTGAAAAGGCTTGTTTCATGCTCATTTGCTCATTTCGGGGCATTGAAAAGCAATGATTGGCAGAAAAATAATGTTGCCGTTAACAATTCAGAGCAATTAGTTTCCCATGGGGAGGCAGTGGGCCGAACTGGCCGCCACACAGCGACTCTTTGTCATTTTATGGACGGTCATCAGTCAACTGTCAGCCTGTCTCAAAGAGCTCTCCAATCTAAATGTTTCCCTTTAGGCTTTTCCCAGAACAACAGACTGAAAGAGAGGAGAAAGACGAGCCAGTTTCCAGGCAATAGACATGTTCAGCTGGAAAAGGCCTGAATGATAAGAGATCCTTTGCGAAGCCGGGAGAAATTTGTGATGCGGGACGAGTAAGAGTAATGCATGTGTGAATGCAATAAATACATAATGAATCGTCGATCAACTATGCGGAATATTTGTTTTTAGTTTATTGCTTTTGAATGTATTTAAGCAGGCAAATGTGTTGACAAGTGCGATTGATAGCTTTGAACACACAGCTGGTGTGCTTGGGTTAGCTGAGACACTCACTGAGACTGTAGTGTGCAAGGTGCAAGTTGGGTGTGTGTGTTTGGGAGGGGGTGGGGAAGGGGTGTTAGTGTGTGACTCTGTGAACTGCCTCCTCACCCTGGGAGGCCTGGGGCAGCAGGGGTTAATCCTCTCCACTCCCACTGGGCTCTCTGTCTGACTACAGATCTCTCTCTCTATCCTTCAGTCTCTATCTCTGTCTATATCGCTCTGTGTTCATCACCATCCCTCTCTTGCACTGCCCCCCCCCCCCTCTCTCTCTTTCTCTCTCTCTCTCTGTCTCTCTCTCAGTACACTTCGTAGTGCAGGCAGAGTGACAGGTGTCGGTGTGACTGTTGTCCGTATCTTGTAAGGATATGGATAGTCTATGACTTGGTGAATCCCCAGGTGTAACCAGACTCTGCGCGCTGTGAATAGATGCGTCTTCCTCTAGACCCTGTCATCTGAGGGGATGAGACGGAACACTAGATCACCTTAAACCACACACCACTACACGGAGTGAACTTCCTGTTTCCTTGTTTCGGGGGGGCCCGGTCATCGGCGTTGTGGGTTTGACGTGGCCCGGTCGGGTTGGCTTGTCCTCTAACCTCTCAGTGACCGCGCCACCCCCCAACCTGACTGGGTGGGGTGGGGTGGGAGAGGTGGGGAAGGAGGGGTGGTGGTCCTTAGGGGGTCACAGGTCACAGCGAGGGCCATCCCCATCCCATTCACCCAGACGTCAAGCAGCACATTCTTCACAATGTTAACATTCTCCCAAATCACTCACAATGGATGCGCCGCGAGAGATGAGCAGCATTGTGCTGTCGAGTTGTGCAGAGATGAATTTGACTGGCCAACTAATGGTAAGTCGCCCCGTCGTCTCCTAGTGACATGGACCCTCGTAAGACCCGCTATCACAGAGCATAATCCTGGAAGCTTGTCCATTATGACTCAGCCTAACTGTCAGTCATACTTAATCATGGGACTGGTTTTGTGTGTGTGTGTGTGTGTGTGTGTGTGCATGCACCCAAAAGACAGACAGACAGGCAAGAAGACTGACAGATAGAAAGAAAGAGTTGCTATTTGCTTGTACGCGGGTACACATGTGTGCGTTCTTGCATGTGTGCGGTTTTCATGTGAGCAGGGAAGAGTGTGCGTGTGAGAGGAATGTGCTCCCACTGCTTTGTGACGAGGCTGTAGGGGGCCTGGGAGCAGAGTTAGGGGCCGTCTTATAAATTAGCGGCTGACCCCCGTCTTTGTGTGGCCCCAGGAAGGCCTGATTCACGGCCCCCCCCCCCCCCTCAGTGAGAACGGCCCCTAAGAAGAGCCTCTTTCAGGGGTGTCACCACGCGATGAATTGGCTGGGGGGAAGCATGTTTATAGACTGTGTAAAGGAGTGCGTCTTTGTGGGGGAATGTCGCTGACACTGTTACAGTTTGCCTGAATGAACTGTGATGACGCACCTAATGGGGCCCCAGCTGGGGGGTGGGGGGGGGGGGGGGGGCTAGCAGGGGGGGCACCTCGGACCCCCCACCTCTGTCCCATTCACGCCCAGTCCACTGTGGCTAATGTGGCGATTCTTCGGGCCCCCCACAAAGGCCAAGCAAAAGTCAACTTTCACACCAGCGGGTCACCACGAGTGCTTTAGGAAATGATCGTGTAAACAGAGTGTTACCTTCTGACCTGCGGCTGATACCTTAGACCCGCAGACAAAACGGCCCGGGCCCACGTATTAGACATGGCTATTAGCGGGATAAAGCTGTGGGCTCTATCCCCTTAGGGGGAGACACATACACACAGACACACACACACACAGACTCTCTCTCCCTCTCTTACTCTCTCTCCCACACCACACTGAGGATCGAAACATGGTCCTGCCCAACGCTGTCTTTTCCTTCTCACTCTTGCTTTCCTCTTCTCCTCTCCTCCCACGCTCTCTCCCCTGTCCTCCCTCCATCTTCTCTCATTAGGCTCTCTCTCTCCTCTCCTCTTCTCACCCTGCTTCTTTCTCTCCCTGCGGCTCGAGGGCCTCCTGTGGGAATGCCCTCATCTTTACCTCCTCCCCGAGATCAAGGAAACAACACGTCTTAAAGATATTGCTTCCATCCGAGATATTGAAACAACATTTAGGGCTAGACAAAAACATTGATTTAGATATTATGGATATCATTTAACGTTTTAAATCGTTGTTGAACATGTTTTGCAACATGTACATTATCTTCATTGGCACACAAATTCCAGCATACATTCTTTTGCCAACTCATATATTGGATTTTTTCATTTAATTTTTGTATTCACTTTTTTTCATCTATTTCCTCATTTTGAATGCCATCTCTTCTTATGTCCAGTCTTTCAGCCCCTTTTAAGTGTGGCAGGTCATTTATGACATCATCAGTGCTGAGTGTATTAGTGTACTAAACCTCTCCCTTGAAGCACTTGGCTGAGAGGCAGGTGCATGTCCCCCCACACAACAAGCACCTTTCCCAGCCTCCTGTGCCCCTCTTTACCCCCCCTACCTCCCCCCAGAGAGAGCCACTGTGTGTGTGCTTTTACGACTGAGGACCAGGAAAAGGACCCACCACGGAGAAAGAGAGAGAGGGAGAGAGCGAGGAAGAGGGAGAGAGAGCGAGAGAGAGCGAAAGAGAGCGAGAGAGAGAGGCTGGGGAAGAGTGAGACTCTTTTTACTGCCTCATAAATATATTGTTATCAGTGGCTGGGGGAGTCGAGGCCAGAGATTTATCCTCCCCGATTAGCACAGCAAGCATCCTGAATCATTAATTACGCACGGAGCAGGTCTACCTTCCTTTTAATTTCTTATCTCTCGTCTTGTAGAGGGGCCTCTTCTAAGTAAATGATTAGGTATGAGAGTTAATTATACCTCGCTTAAGGTGCGTTTGAACAGCTCTTGGATGCTGCTGCTCCTGCGAGGCTGGTCTGGATCTGGAAACATTCCACGACACGTCGAGCCGGACTCCATGAATCCTTACCCACAGGCTCTGCTGCTTTGCTAAATCTCTACTATATGTATAAAGTTGTGCACGTTTCTCATCTGTGATAACATAAAAAACAAAAAAAACATTTAAAGCTGTGCTAGTAAACATTTTACATTTCCTGAAGCCCATTATAGAACAGAGCAGATGGTATATTATACTAGTAGACATACAGTATGTAATAGTTAGTGCTCTTATCTACTGGATCGAATGAGTCACTCCCTAGGACAGGTGTGAGTACCACCAGGTGGCGCTGTGCACTTCAGAAATGACATGAGGCCCCTAAGGCCACCACCACGCCACCACCAATCAGATAACAGTCACCAGCACTCCACTGAGATCAACCTAATAACATGTGGTCCCATTGTTTTACAGGATTACTGACCAGCGGTATGAGAAGCTACCATATTTTGTCTTTGGGGACTTCAACTTCAGGTTGGATTCGAAGCAGGTTATTGAGGTAAGAATTGTGTGTGTGAGTGTGTGTGTGTGTGTGCAAGCATTGGTGGGTCATGTATGTCTGTGTTGGCATGCTGTGAGAGTTCATGAGTGGGCGCTTGTGTGTGTGTGTGTTTGACTCTGTGCGGTTAAATTAGCTTGAGGAAGAAAAGCAGCCCTCCAGAATTATGGCTCATTATTTGCTCCTCTGTGGCCAGCCCAGCTGTGTTTGCCAAGCAACCCTCCAAGTGCATTGTTATGTTCTGGTGCCATTCCCTCTCCCTTCCTCCTTCCCCTCTCTCTCCCTCCTCCTCCCCTTCTCTTGGTGCAAATTAGGGCCACAGTGCCCCAGTGTAGTGCAGTCATTCAGCATTCCTCATCATGAGATAGGGGGCTAGGACAACAAGCCATAAAGACCTAATGCCACGCACACACCATGGCGGGGCCCTGTGGTGTCCGAGGAAGAGATGGAAGGAGAGGGAGAGAGGGTGGACTCTCTCTGCCAGACACAATAGCCCTCAAATCACTAGCCCTGTTCAAGGTGTCGGCATTGTCCATTTGGAGCCGCACCTCTTTGAAAGACGGAGGAAGAGGTGGAGGAGTGCGGGAGGTCTCTGAGAAAGGAGCGTTTTGCTCAAGCGGTTCAGGAAAGACCTCGTCCTGTGAGGTGAGGGGAGAGGGGCCTCGTGATGTGGAACGCAGTTCAGCCATCCAGCCACTAGAGGGGCCGCCGAGGGTCACACGCTCTCATTCAACCCAAACTGTAATCGTCGGCAGATAGGTGGGGGTCATAAGTTGGTGCGCCCTCATTCAAGCCGCATGCAGGTTTGCCTCATTGATTGCTGTGCGTGACCATAAGATGTTTGTTTTTGCACTGTACCCATCATTCGCATTGATTGACGGAATTCTATCATCTCCCACGGTACATTGGATTTCACTGGGATAATTGGGTCACATTAGCGCTGATCATGTGAGAATATATGAGCTGCTTTTGGAGATAATAAGGCCACCGTAGGAGCGGGATGAGCAGATGCTGCAGAACACAGGGACCATTGAGAGGGAAGGGTCGGGATCCGACCACCCTCCCCCCAAACCTGGCTCCCTTTCATGATGATATTTGATGACTAGGATGTAGTTAACCGTTAGCGCGACTGGGATGAAATCACAACATGCCATGTCGCGGACATTAGGGGGTGACAGATTCCACTTACAAAGTCATGTGAATGTCACCGTAGAACGTCCACGTGTGTGTGTATGTGTGGGCTTGTGTGTGTCCCTCTCTCCAGTTCTCTGTGCTAGGTGAGCGTTGGCTGCTGTCTCGGTCTCTCCCACTCTGTACGAATGCTGGCCCAAGGGTCGTGACCTTTTTTTTCCTGGGACATGCGAGGCTTGCACCGGTGTGTGTCCATCTCAGAAACACCCTTCCCTTTCTCATGCATCTCCACACACACACAAACAACCCTTTTTCGCTCACAAGCACACATTCATACACACACACACACAGATACAGACCCCTCTCTCATGCATGCGCGCACACACACAGGTCCCATCCTCCAGTTGTTCTGACAGATGTTTCTGATTGATCTCCCCTGCTTGAAGGGGTGGTTCCGGCACTCAGGGGGGCCTCTTTACACTGAAGAGACACTCAGGAAGTCAGAGCCGTGGGCCATGAAGGACCCCCTGGTACTTGCGCGCGCACACACGCAGACACACAAACAGTCCCATCTCCTTCCCCCTGCCTCCTCCAGAAGGGTCCTCATCGCTGCTAAGCGTTTAACGGGGACTCAAGACCCAAACGCAGGAGGCTGATGTCATCCAGCCGAGCTGCTCGTTAAAGAGCCAGCGCTGGCTCGTATAATGTAAAGCAGTCGGACTCTGGTCCCTAGAAGGCTGATTTAATGGCGGCTTGGATGCGGTCGCGGAGGAAGCCGTGATGTCACCAGTAAACAAATGGGTGCGGGGTCCGCTCTGATCTAACTCACAGCCTCAGAGCTGTGTCAACCCTTTAATGACAATTAATGTCAGCAGGACAATTAGTGCACCTCCAGGAGGGTGCTTTACTGGAGATGGGCCACTAGTGTATCGATCTGGCATGCTTATCTGGAGCTTGATTCAGACAGTCAGACACAGGTCCCTCCCTCCCTCCCTCTCTCTCCATCTCTCTCTCTCACACACCTCTAATCCTTTCCAGTGTTCTTGACACCTTCTGCACATACTGGTTGGCAATGAGGAATGAGAGGATATTTTAGCCAGTGCCTGCCCACACCTCTTTCCAGCATGATCCCGTCTGTGTCTATACTAGGCACACAATCACACTGGACAGTCTATACCACTTCCTTTTACCCAGCATGGCGTATGGGTGCAGAGGAAGTTGTGAGTGTGTGTGTGCATGTGTGTGGTGGTCTTCTGCCCCCTATACGGCAGGGGGCATTGTCCCAGGGTTGGACACAGGTGGCAGATTCCTGGCATGCTTGTGCAGCAGGATCAGTAACCAGAGGCTGTGGCCGGCCTCTTCCCCCCCCCCAGGCCCGGTTCCCCCATTAATTGTGTCCGACAGAGGGAATTGGCTTCAATTGACCCCCATTCAGCGGCCCTTTGACTGGGGGACAAAGGACACAGCCACGTGGAGACTAATGCTGGAGCTGAGCTGCCTGGAGGTCCCCCACCAGCACTGTCCCTCTCTCCACCCTCCATCTTTCTCAGGACCCAACACCCAGGGCAGGGAGGGGGGCACAGACAGGGTTAGGGCTCTGTGAGACCCGGTCAGGAAGATATTCAGGTGTCTGGATGGGGGGGGGGGGGGGGGTTGGTGGGCGTGAACTTGAAATCCAACACTGATTGGGTGGAGCTGTAAGGTTAATAGTGGGTAAAGAAGGTGGTGTCTGGGACGTTTGAAACCTGAACAACCTATTGAAACTTTTTTCTTTGCCTTACAATCCGATGTCTTGACACATCTGTCGGATTGACGTCGTGTTGAGCCCGCTTGGCCCCCTGACCACTTCACCCAGTTTTTGGAGCTTCACCACAAAAGAGACGTGGGCCTACAGTAACTACCAGATTGCATGATGGGGCTTCGTTTCAGTGCAGTCTGCCCCGTGTGTCCACAGTTGACCACAGAGGACAGTCTGGAGCCAAATGACCCCCTGCGGAGCAGGACATCCTGGCTGGGATGGGATGGGAAGAAGAGGTGCATGATGGTCTGCCATGTTGGAGGCCCCAGAGGGTTGGCGCTGGCTGTAAATCAGCATGCTCAGTGACAGCAAAGCGGCTCCGTGCCTGGACTCACAGTATATTTAAAATCCCTCCTAATTAAACTAAATAGAATGTAAATTTAATATCTGCAGAAATGGTGTAGCCCCTGGCCGAGCCGATCCAATCCTGCGATTGATAGGGGCCAGCTGGAAGGTTAATTGCTGACTTGATCTACTGTCCCCGTGACACAGCTTGTGCCTGTTTTAATTGGAACTGATCGGAACACTACATGGGGCCAGATTTCATTACGGTAGCCACCGGCTAATGCTAACGCTCGGCTTAATGCTTAGCTAATGCTAACGCTGAGCGGGGGACCCAGGCCTCAGTAGGGCCCCCTGTCTGTGTGAGGTGGGACTGTGGGGGCTTGCCAAGGCATCAATCTTCCTCCCTTTGTCCCTGGCCCCTTTCTCTCCCTTGAGCAGCATGAAATTAAAGGTGGGGCCGTTGGCTCGAGCCACACCAAATGAATGCTGTAAAATGCTCATTAATGACAAGTGGGGGTAATAAATATGACATTTTTCATGCTTTGAAGTACAGTGCAGCTCACAGTCCATGCCTGTCGAAAGTGTGTCAGTGTAGTGTGTGTGTGTGTGTATAATGTGTGTATAATGTGTGTATAAGCAAGGCATTGTAGTCAATGTGTACTTATACAGTACAACATTTCTGTGTAGTATTGCCTAATTGTGAGTGTGTGTGTCCACAGGATGCACACTATTGTTCAAGCAGGCTAGACAGGGATTAGATGTTGCTCCTAGCCATATTCCTGGCTCGTGAACTTGTGCTGGCTAAATATTGTTTGCCTCTTTTCCCCTTTTCATCCAGACTTTGATGAGCATGTGTGGGTCGGGCTTGCTATAAATCAAAAGCCAGCCAGTGTAATTAAGTCTACACTACATTAGTCAGGCTAATTAATTTGGGGGCCCATCCATCCATTAGCCAGTGGGCTAGCACTGATTGGGCCTCTGTTCTGTGGGACCTGCCGACACCAGGGACTGTGACCCTCCTTGGCTGCTGTTCGTTCCCCAGACACACACACACACACGTATACACACATACACATTTCTTAATTCCCCAATTCCCATGTCAGGAGAATCTCCATAATTCGATAAAAGAAAATCGCCGTCAAGACCTAGACATTGAGATATAAACCCTAATGATACCTCAGAGTAAAATCCAAGGTTACATATCTATTAGTGCATCTCTTATGACCACAATGAAGTAGTCCAAAGACAGTGATTTAATATAGCTAATCCACCTTATCTTGTGTGCATGGCACAGTCTCACAGGAGGGTCTTGGTGTATTTGCTGGCCTGTTTAATCACTTGATACCAGTGTAGCTCCAGATGAAGATGTTCCCCGGTACAATACAGTATCATTATGTGAATAGAGGAGTCTAATTGGTCACAATAGGGCCCCATTATACCAGAGATAACCCGTCTAGATAGAAGGAGATTATACCCACTGAACAAAAGACACTGTTCTCTCTTCCTCTGTTTGCTTGCCATACTAATGAATACAGAGAGGGGGTTGGGGGGGTTGGAGGGGCAAGTTCAGTGATGAGGGTGGAACGCAAGCGATGTCGCTTTGATCGGAGTGCCGTCCCCGTAATTATAAAGGCGCCCGAGTAGAGGGGACAAGCAGGGGCTTCTGTTAGTCTCGCTCATTAACAACCGCTCGTTTGAGGACGGCTGCAGTGCTGCAGACCCATTGTGCTGCAGGCCGGAGCGACTGGCAGCTGGACGCGCCACGCCAGCGGTAGATGGTGTGACCGGGGGGTGAGGGCAGCGCCTGGCACCGGTAGCCCCCGCTTGCCCCCTCTCCACCCCCACTCCCACACTGAGATTGTGGTGCCCCGGTCTCTGAGGCAGGACAGGGTTTCAGCCCTGATGACCCCTCGGATCCTCCCTCCTGGGCTGTGGCTCCTGGGCTGTGGCTCGCTGGAGGGGACACTTTGACTGGCCACACCTCTGGTCACTGAGGGGAGAGTCCTTCACTCACCTTCCAAGGCTCACTCACGGACTCACTCACTCACCGTCACGCCTTCACACTTTCTCTCCCAATCTTTTTCTCTTGATCTCCCCCTAACTCCCTCTCTTTCTTTGAAAGCAGGCTTTATTTTTCCCCCTCTCCTCAGCCTTTCTTCCGTCTTCCTCTCCTTTCTCTCGACGGACTCCCAGCATTCCACAGCTCTGATCGCTGGTCTTTAACGGCTCAGGGAAGGCTTTTCACACACCACAAAAAGTAGGAGCCAAAACAGGAGCAAGCAGTTTTGTCTGGAGGAAGGGAGCTTTGCTGTTTAACTAGGTCAGGAAGTGGATTATACAGGGGGTGTTGGCTAACAGAAAAGAGTAGAGAGACAGGTAGACAAGAAACAGACAGGCAGGCTGGCAGACAGACATTATGAGTTGAGTTGCTGCCAGCATGACGTTGTGTTCCGGGATATTAGGCTGTCAGTGCGCACATGCGTGTAGACCAGACAAGCGTTAGCGTGTCTGAGGAGATGAAAGTGCTCCCGTGATAACAGCTTTACACAGTAGACAAGGTCCCACATATTTGCTTTGAAAACAATATAGTTAAGTTATGGCTATGCACACTGATTCAGTACAATCCCAAATTTGATTTATGGACTAGTTTTATCTGTCTGTTAACTTTGAAGAACTGCGGCGGGTAGCAACAAGGTCCCTACGACCTCTTTAAATAATTCCTTAACTGTTTATCTCCAGCAGTTCATTATATGGATGTGTCTCCCCTGCTCTCCCCTCCACCTCTGTCACACTGCAGCTTGGCCTTGCCTTTGAAATGGCTCAGAGGAACAACAAACCGCTAACAGTGGCTATTTTGATTTAGTCCAAACGAAACGTGTGGCATAAACTGTGGAGGATAAGGCTGTCTTTGTGCCTGGCGCATAGTGGCCTGCTTGTATGATGTCAGTCTATTTTTGACTAATGCAGTCCGCTGCCGTTGGCGGAAAAGAAAACAATAATCGTTTTTTTCTCGCCGTGGACTGTGACCGGGGTGCCAAGCAGGTCCCAGGACGGTGCATGTTGTCTCAGGGTTATGTAATGGAGACACACACACACCATGTCGTTTCTACTCTGCCATGGAGTTTACATGAGGTAGTCAACATGTGGCCTGTCTCAACCCCTTGTCAGACAGTAATTGCATTCTGTATTAGATCAACATGTCATGTTACATCCAGTTCCTAGAGGTCAAACTTCAAGAGAAATTACATTGTTAAATCAATCTTATTATAGCACACTTATATCAAGCGTACATGTTTATGAGAGACCGGGGGGAAAAAACGGACCAATGTCACTTTTTATGTAAGCCAGCATTTATTAAAGCGTGTAATAAGAATAGAAAGAAGGCATGAATACAAAGCTGATGAGATGTCGTGATTCAAAGAGCAGCTCATTGAGTTGTTTGTCAGCTACTGTCAGTCCCAGGGAGGTGTCCCACAGAAGGGCTCTTTGTCACCCAGCTGTAAAGCCAGCCTTGGCACCCTGGGCCTTTAAACAACTCTGGCCAGCAGAATTAAGAGTCACTCTGCTCCATTCACAGCCCAGCACAAATATCCCCATCATATTTAAGAGGCCCATTAAGTGGCACATTGAGAATTCATGGGGCTCCCCCACAATTCCTTCCTGGGTGATTTATCTGTGACGGCCATATTGCTCCACTCTTTCAGAGAGAGGGGGCTCTTCTTTTTGTCTTAAAGGAGGCCCAAAACAATGCGTTTCAGGCCCATTCCTCCGACAAGGCCCTCCTTTCAGGGGGCTGAGAGGGCCGGGGCCGGGGCCTAACATCTGTTTGTGTCCCCATCCAGGCAGGACCCCAGCACAGCGCGCCTCGACGGCCCCCTTCTCCTCGCCCCGGGGGTCTTTGTTCCCGATTTCATGCTATCAGAGGGGCAGCATGTTTTCCTGCGCCTAGCTGTCAGGGGCATAAAGGGCCCCGCTGCGGGGTCACACTGAGAGGGATGGGCATGAAAAATTGGTAAAATGTATCACAAAGCCCACCCACAAGACGGTTGCCTAGCGCGTCGTGGCGGGGCTGTAGCCCTCCACCTACCTCTCCCTGGCCCTTTCCAACCACCACCTCCCTTCCTTGGCTGAATTGCTCCCTCCCTTCCTCCCTCCCCCTGTCCTATTATAGCCCCGATGGACAAGTGCATCATTTAGATGAAATGCTGCAAACAAATTAAAGGGTGGCGCTCTCCAAATGCATCATTGTTCTTTGTCTCCCGGGGAGGGCTTTGTACCGGGGTCTTGGATCCTCTCATCGCACTGTACGCTGGGAAGGGATATAGGCAGCCGTCCGCCTGCATGAGGAAAGCATCAACAGATTGTGAGAGCCTCCTTTGTTTTTCAGAGCAGGATATCTCTGCAGGAGCCGTGTAGTAAGAGACTTATCTGAAGTTTCTGGGATTCTTCTGCATTGTTCTTACCTTTATAACCTACATTACAGGAATTATCGCATTCATTTCTCATGAATGCAACTAGTTCCTATTCCGATTCCTATCTGGACTGGACACACATGATCCTTTTTTTGGGGGGGGGGGTTAAGCTCAACGGTACCAGTAGCGGCCCAGAAATCTAAAACTTCAACATAGATTTATGGGCCTTCCAGGCTTCAAAGATTGTCAGTCATAGGGAAGCTAGATCTTAACCTCTCGATCCGACGGGGACTATTAGAGTTCCAGAGACCAGTCCCAGGGAGAGCCCTGGCCTGGCCTGACCTCCGCAGAGAACTGGATCACAGCTGCATTCATTGTTCAGCTGTGATCAGTATTGATCACCACGGTAATGAACTCCACCATCTCTTCTCTTTTATTGGGCCAACACTAATCACTAACCGCTGGCCCTCATTCCTGATTGGGTTTTCGATATCCTCTAATTGACCCAGCCGACAACAACCCTAACCCCCCTTCACACGGGCGTGCGCATACACACACACACACACACACACCCCTGCCTCTGTTTCTTTCAGTTGATTGCCAGCTAGAACCAGTCAAATTTATTGTGATTTAGCAGTTTGCCTGGAGGCCCTTAGGTGATCAAAGCCCGTATTCATCTTCTATCCATAGCAGTCTGTCTCTTTTTGATTGTTCAAGTGTGCTAATGAATATTCTACAATCGTGGCTTTATGATTTGATTCCTCTTTAGTTATCATTAAACAGGATTTATTTGCCTTTAGCTGTGGTGTAAAAACAGCATTCATGTTGGAAACATGGATGTCTGTTGCTAACATTCTCTAAGCTGCTGTTCGGAACAAAAAACGGCATGTAACCACATTCAAATGAAGCACAATCTCAATAATGGAGGTTGCGCCAGTGAAAAGCAAGGGTTTGAGTGCATTGGCCTTTAAGAGGAGCTTTGGGGAAACTGGTGCGTTAAACAGCCTTGCAGACATCTGCCGCAGTTGGTTACAAACTGCTGACTTAAAGTGGCAGGGGAGGTTTTCAGATTAAATCTCTCATTAGGCTCTCTTTGTACAGGTGGCAGTAATGTGTCAAGAGTTTGGCCTGAGACAATGGCCTCTCTTACCCTGCCTAATACGCTGAGGAGTGGCTGCCTTCGTTTTACTGCTGCTACTTTCTACACACACTCACACGTGCAAACACACACACACATAAACACAATGAAGCATCTGGTGGCCTTTTCCTGTTAAGAACTCTCTATTTAGCTATTGTCTTTCTAGTGTGTGTGTGTGTGTTCTAATTTTGTGAGTCTTAACCTGTGTGAAACCTTCATTGTAAGCAGTTTTTAAAGATAATTTGTTTGTGTGTGTAAATTTGGTATACCTTGAGTATTTAGACCAATGGTATGGTGAGTGCGTATCTGCATTATTTGTGTGTGTGTGAAATTAAGGGAAGGTGGGGGGGGGGCTATCCAGCATTTGTGAGCCCAGATCTGGGTGTGTGTGTGGAACCCCCAGTAGTGGGAGGTCAGGGGGGTCAAAGTGATGAATTTTTATGGGCCTGTTCCCTGTGTTTCAGCCCTGTCCCTTTCTCTGCGCGCTGCACTGCCTCTCAAAGACAACCAAGCAGGGCAATTTGTCCTGCGGGGCCCTAGAGAATGGGCAAGCAGAGGAGTTAAATACCAGGGGGGATGAACACACACACACACACACATACTCACACAGACACACACATACACATTCACCCCTCCATCCTGTTGTCCTGGATGATTTGTGGCCTGTCCATTATCCTCTTGGAGAGGACAAATGCATGCAGGACAAATGCAAGGTAGCACAGGGCCAGGAATGGTAGGCCTCCCAAAGCGGCCCATTGTTTTAGAGAAGTTTCCCAGATGTTATAATGCCCAAGATAAATAGGGCATAGTATCATTACCTCCATTTACCTCCAGCCCTCGTTTCACGGTGGGCGTGGCCAGCTTGGAGACCCCCTACATCGAGACCCGCCATCCAGCCAACTCCAGCTCTCACATACTGCTGCGAGTGTGTGTGAGTGTGTGTCTACACGTCTGTGTGTGTGTGTGTGTGTGTGTGTGTGTGTGTGTGTGGTGGGGAGTAAGCACAGACGAGGCAGCAAGGGGTCAACCCTCTGACTTGTGACCAGGGAGCACCCTCAGGCTAACCCCCTCTGGGAGTCTGGGTCACTGTGGCTAAGCTAACGCTAGCATCTCAGCACTAGACTCAATCCCAAGAAGAAGAATCCTTTTATCGCTCACATTTTGTGGAACACACACACGTGCAGGGAGTGGCAGAACACACACTGGCAGAACACACACACTACGGGCATCCGCCTCTACGTTTGACCCATCCTGGTGACCTTCCTCCCAGGGCAGAGAGGAGCAGTGGGCAGCCACATCCGCACCGCCCGGGGGGCCAAGTCCAAGCGCTCACCCATGTCCTGGCCAGGGACATGCAGGACAGCAATCTGGGGCTGGTTTCTTTGCAGAGAAAGCCCTTGTGAGCACGGGGGGTAGCCCACCCTAGCACCGACAAGCCCCAAGCAGGAAATTGAATTCAGGACCTTCTTACTGGACAACCCCATGCTTTCACTGCTCCTGCTTGATATGTGGACTGTACGCATCACGCGCATGCTAAATCCTACTAGTGACTAACTCTTGCCATGGCATTGATGAATCCACAGTGTTTAGTGGGATTAATTAGCAAGCATGAGAGTGTGCGGAACTTCCTGGCTGGACTCCAGGAAGCCAGGGGGGGGGGGGGGGGGGGGGGGGGGGGGCTGATTTACAGGCCAGCTGTGTAATGGCTACAGGGGAAGACAGCAAAATTTGTTTTCCCCCACTTTGGACACCCCCTTTGCCCAAGGGGGCAGAAGTCTCAATCATGCATGCGAGGCAGGGTTTGATGAAGGGAGGAGGGAGGAAGGGTGGTGACAGGAGAGAGGAGAGGGGAGCGCTAAGCGCTGCGCTCAACCTGCCAGCCGCGTTGGCACCCGGTGGGGACGGCTGGCAGCCCTCCTCAGGACGGCGAGAAAATAATGGCACGCCGTGACAATGCCAGCGCCCCGGGTGTCACAAATGCTAGCCCCGTCCCCTGTCTGGTAATGGAGAAAGAATACTCCACTCAGAGGCCTGTCTTCTCACTGCTCTCTCTTATTCTCTCTCCCTCACTCCCTCTCTCTTCTCTCCCTTCACTCCCCTTGTACCTACCTCTCTCTCTCTTTCTGCCTCTTTCTCGCTCCCTTCCCTTACCCTCTCTATTCCTCCTCCTCTCACTGCCTTTTCTCTCTGCTACCTACCTACCCTTTTAAGTTTGTCCCTCTGGCTCTCCCTCCCCTTCCACCTAGAGATCGAGATTTAATCGCTGATCTCTAAAGGCACTCAGCAAGTTATTATATGGGGCAGAATGATTGTATCGTGAACGCTGGGCTGGGAATTGATCAGCAGGGACTCCCTGTAAGAGGGTTGAGGGATGGGAGTGGGGCCCTCTGCCCGGCCCACGTAGACAAAACCAATCCACAGGACAGCTGGCACTCTCTTTTGGAGATTCTGATGCTGCACACTGTACCTAGAGGGAGGGATGCTCTGATCGAGCACATGGCGTTTGTGTTGGGGTTAAGTGCTGGTTGTGTGGGACAATGTTGTGTTTGAGTTAGGATCAGGATCTCCTCCATCTGTTCTTAAGACAGGATCATTTACAGAGAAGGACGGGACACAGGGTGTGTGTGTGTGTGTGTGTGTGTGGGGGGGGGGGGGTGAAATGGGACAGATTAGTTTAACCTCTCTTCCAAAAGAGAGCAGCTGGAATAGTGAGGTCCTTTCAGAAGTAGCTTCCTTCTCCGACAGTCATGAGATTACTCTATTCAAGCTCTAACCGGCTCCCAAGATGCATCACCACAACCTATCGTCCCCGTCCCAATCCTGGACTCCTACACACAGCACTGTTAACTCGACCTATGACCCATAATGCAAAGCGCCAGTGGGAACAGTGTTTGGACAAACTGGTAGCAGAGCGTGTCAGTAGTGAACACGTCCAAGACATACGCTGCACAAACTTGTTTTCTCAAACTTTTCACTCCTGATTTCCATCTCCCTCTTTCTCTCGGTTTCAAATGAAAATTGCAGTCAGACAAGTTACATTAACGTCATTTCAGGGGGGTCAATGAAAGCATGTTCCGGCTTAATGTGTTTAGGCGCAGGCGGTTTGATGGGACACTTAAAGAGAAAGCTTTGTTTCAAGCCCCCTCCCTCTTCCCCCTCCACTTTCCACCCTCCAACACTCATGTTGCCCCAGCTCGCCATTACCACATGCATGACCCACAAGCGCAGGAGGGGCTGGCTGAACTCGTGGTCCACATCCTGCCTCTCCTCACTAGGCGAACACCTGGGCTTCCCTGGCAGAGGGACAGCCTCTCCCCATTGACCCAAGGCCCTTAAACAGAGGCATGGGGTTCTCATTTGTCCCTGCTCTTCGTTAGAGGGAGAGGTAGAGAGAGGGAGTGGGGGATGATCGCAGGAGGGGGGGGGGAGGTTGGTTTTAGCTGAAGCATCTCAGGACGACAGGAGAGTGTCCATGATCAATGGCGTGCAATCAGCCGCCTCAGACTCCTGCGACACCATTATCAGTCATAGTCAATGAACACATGAATGAATCAATCTGTCATATGTCAGGGTTCTTCTGCCAGCAAGCTTTTTCTCCACCGCTGGGGTCAGACCTATATACTGTGTAGAAGTACACAGCGGACCCATCTACTGCACCCACCGAATTCAATTCAGGTCATTTTCAGTGTAACTTTATTTCAGACACACAATATGTTTCAGTCTCAGTCGCCCCACAGCAGACTGAGGACAGGGATGTTTTCCCCACGCGTCTGTCTAAACTGACTTGACGTGTCTCTAGTCATTGATGTTTGTCTGTGTTGGACTTGCGGTTCAGAGTCTGAGGATAGTTGGCACAAGTTGTGACATTCATTCATATCCATTGTGGACCAATGACCTCACTTAGTATGATCTCATTCCCTTATTCTTTCAGATGAAACCAAATAAAAGTGTGTGTGTGTGTGTGTGTGTGTGTACTTGCTTGTGCAGGTGTGCTTTTGACAGAACATGTGGGGATAAATTCATGTAAGCGCCAAATAACATTGACCCTTGTGTTCAAACAATTTATTTTATTCGCCAGGATTGTGCTCGCTGGATTATAGAAATAATTTGAACATGAATGGAGAGTCCATTCCTGTCCTTTTAGATATCCATGTTATTTTGGCGGCCAATAAGCTGTATGGCTTCCTGGCTTCAGTGCCGAGTATAAAGTGGTCTGGGGATTTCTGCTTGGCTGGCTTCAGGATTTTGCAAAGCCGACAGAAGGGCTTCTACTGGAAGAAAAAGGGTGCCAAGCACTTGTAGGAGCTACTAACATGAAAGCCTCATTTGAATACGTTCCGTTTTTTTGTATTTTCCGTTCTTCCGAGGCATGATGACTCGTTCTTTGTTCGCTGTTGTTGGCCTTGTAATTC
>NC_061070.1:14983514-14993849 GCF_021917145.1 Hypomesus transpacificus
CTTTACCTTGACTTGACACTGCACACACACTCGTGCCTTCAATCCTTCTCAGTGTCCTCTGAGGTACTGCGAGGTAGTGAGAGGAATGTGTGTGTGTGCATGTGTGTGAGTGTGTACGTGTGTGTGCAAACATGCACACAAGCTTAAGGGGAGTTTGGCCCAAGAGGATCCCTGAACACCAGGGTTCACCTGGAATGGACCCCACACAACCAGGCAAGAACGTACAGGTCTAACCACCTGCTCCCCTCGGTGTGACCCTAATTTCCATGAAGAAGATCCAACCTTCTAGAGAGACTTACATCAAGAAATGTAAACAAACACGCAGACTTAGTTGTGGTATCCAGGGACAAACTGACAAAGACCGCATCACCTGAACATGACCCACAGCACATCCCTACTTCGTTGTGTAGATCTCCAGGTATGACGTGGGGCTAGGTAGAGCTAAGCCAACCTGGAGTCTAGTTCACAGGTCATATACGTACCTTATAAATCACATAGCTCTGCATATCGTTCACTTTTCATGCACAAGAGCAGATATGGTCGCAAACCGAAACGGCATTAACAGCTGTCTGTATTAACAAGTACAGTTTGGGGAAAACAGGAAAGGATCGCCGTTTGTTTCTCTAGGATGAAGGTAAAAGGAAATCATGGGGACATCATTTGAACATGAGGATCCTTACAATCCAGTCCCTGTTTGGTGATCATTCTTCCTGGCTGAACGAACCTCCATGCAGTGACAATACATTGGAGAGTCGGGGAGACAGTGTTCGACTGGTCCAGCTGTTGCACTGGAGCAGGCAGGGGTAGAGGACACAGGGTACATTCAGCATCATGAGATCCCATGATGCTTCCAACACACAGTCGAGACTTCGCCCCGGGCCGCCGACCTGCCTGTGGAGCATGTCAGTGTGACAGCTGTAAATCCTTGCCAGCAGCTACATACACACAAATGCCCAGGCACACACAGAAACACACACGTGCATACACGTAGAAACACACACACACACACAGAGAAACACACACACTTTTACAGCCTGTCCTTGTGCTTCTGGTCATCACTTCAGCTGGAGAGTAAATAAACTGACAGGCCTGGTGGGATGTGTCCCCAGTCCTGCTCCTTTCTCTATCTCACCCCTCCCCCCTCACCCTTTCCTCTATCTCATCTCCCTTTCTCTATCTCACCCCTCCCCTCTATCTCACCCTTTCTCTATCTCACCCCTCCCCTCTATCTCACCCTTTCTCTATCTCACCCCTCCCCTCTATCTCACCCTTTCTCTATCTCACCCCTCCCCTCTATCTCACCCTTTCTCTATCTCACCCCTCCCCTCTATCTCACCCTTTCTCTATCTCACCCCTCCCCTCTATCTCACCCTTTCTCTATCTCACCCCTCCCCTCTATCTCACCCTTTCTCTATCTCACCCCTCCCCTCTCCTCTATCTCAGCCCTCCACTCCCCTGTGTCCCCCCTCCCCTGTCTCACCCCTCCTCCGCCTCACCCCTGTCCTGATCACCCACCTGTCTCACCCCTTCTTTGGTCTACCCGTCCCAAACCCTGTCCCCAACTTCATCCAATCCCTGTTTGTCTGCCAGCCCCCTTCTCCTCTCTGTGTGAGGGAACACAGGAGGCCCTGTGTGCGTATGTGTTTGGCTGGCCAGACAGTGATCAAAGATGTGGGAGTAGGTCAGCAGATTAGTGTTCCTGAGCTTCAGCTAATCCCATTACCCTGCTTGCTGCTACATTCCCAACTCCCACCTTCCTTGAGAGTCTTCCGGACCTTCTCTGGTCCTCTCCTGAACTCTAGTAGTCCAGAATTTCACCCATGGGCATTCCATCGGTTCTGTGTTTACATTTTCAAATGTTGAGTGTCTACGAAATAGAAAGAGCCTGTTATGCTAACAGGGCCTTGGCTGTAGCCTGTGGCCCCAGTGTAGCACGCAGGGCTGAGCCTTCTGATGTTTCCAGAGCAAAGACAACAACAACAACTAACATGGCCATTCCATCCCACCCCTACAGGCTGACTCTGTACTAGACAATGGAGTCTGTAAAACCACACAGAAGCTCTGACTCCGGATGTGAGAGAGGATGTTGTTCACCACAATACATCCACTGTTTGTGTGTGTGTGTATGTGTGTGCGTGTTTAAATGTAAATGAGACTGAAAGAAAGGAGAAGGATGGAAAAACGGAAGCGAGGGAACGAGAAAAGGGGGAGAGGGAGAAAGAGACAGAGAGAAGGAGAGAGATTGGTGTGTCGACAGTCTATGCAGCACCGAAAGCTGCAGTGGAGGGGAGGATAAGGAGGGAGGAGAGGAGAAGGGAGGGATGAGAAGGGCGACAGCAAGACAGCGGCGGGCGGGTGATTGATATCGGAGTGCGCTGGCACTGCCACCTGATCTGCAGGCGGCTCCAGCAGCACTGAACCGGCTGAACCCTGAGAGCCGGAATGGCTGCCTGGCAGAGTAGGGAGGGAGGGGGGCTACGGCAGCACTGAACTCACTGAACCCACAGAGCCATCATGGCTGCCCGCTGGCCCAGTAGCCTGCTAGCCCACCTACCAAAACAACACAGATAAATCCACCATCGCACCTATCCACACACACATCATCCAGCTGTAATGCAAGTTCCAAGACAAATATGACAAAGTATTTCAAGCTGGGTGCCAGAGCTTCACTGAACAGCTTTCCGCAATCTGGTCGTGTCAGAACAGGGACTAGTCAGGAATGAAGGAGGGATGAAAGGAGGCTCTTAGATTGGTGACAGGGCCCAGAGGAACTCTGCTCTGCTCTGCTCGGCGGTGGGAGATTAGCTCTGCAAACTGAGAGGGAAGCCGGAGAACAGAAGAGCTTTTTTTTCACACACAAAGGACTACTTTTACCTCAGGATGTTGGAGAGCTGTTCCAAGATGGGAACACGATGACAGGTCACTTTCAATTTTGACTTGCCCTCCAAGGTCAAAGGCGATTTCACGTTTGCGTCTCACAGGAAATGGGAGATCCTCAGCACGACCTCTGAGGTGCCCAGCGTTCTAGCCTAGCCTCTGACCAGCTGTACTACAGTAGGACTGGGAGTATCACACATCTCCACGAGAACGACGATAAATGTCTGGGCTAGTTTGCATTATCATTGCCAACCATCATCACCACTACATGCTATCTATGGCCTTGGGTAAACTGATAGTTGTTGGTGTTGATAGTATAGTGTGTTTGTGTGCGTGTGCGTTTGTGTGTGTGGGGTTGGCAGCACCTGGGAACACATCTGTCAAGGTTCCCCAATTGTCCTAATGGAGTAGTAGTGACCATGGCGACCAGCATGCATGAGGGCCATGGCATCCCTATATTAAAGAGTGGGGTGTGCCCTGTCCACGTGCTCAGTAATGAAATCCCACCGGTGGGGGGGGGGGGGGGGGGGGGGGGGGGGTTACCTCATCATTAAAACATGGATGTGGATGAACCGCACTGTTATAGAAGATTGCGTAAGGCAGCAGATCCCTGTTTCATAAACGAAGGTGAAAGCTACCTCCTTCTCTTTCTTTCTATCAGTCTCTCTCTCCCTCTCTCCCTCTCTCTCTTATCTTCTTGTGTTCCAGGAGAGAACCTGGTCCTGGTGACTCAGCTCCACGACCCTGCTCCACTGCCTCCTCTCCTCTGAGTCCCTGGTCAGCAGCAGGCAAGCCCTCACTGTCAAACACACACACACATGCTCCAAAACCCTCAACGCAGACAGAGATGCACGCATGCACGCACGCACGCGCACACACACACACACACACACTGCTGAGTCGTGACTGAGGGGGCTGCACTCCTCTTAATATGCACAGACGGCTGTCTGAGGAACACGCTGGCAGGCAGAAACACACAAGAGCCCATGGAGACGTCCAGAGGAGAGGAGGAGAGAAGAGAGTAGAGGAGCGGAGGAGAGGAGAGCGGTCTGCTGTGTGACAGTGTCATTTTCTGTAGAATACATTCCTGGTTACGAGGGTTAGGGATAGGGCCCTGGAAATCCCCTTCTGTCTGCCCCGAAGGGACGAGCATGAGCACATGGTCTGCTACTACTGCCCTGTGAGATCACACTAATAACTTCCTGGTTGAGGTCACATGGTCAAATCTGTCACATCCACACAAACACAAACCCCTTGGGGACACACATATAGTGAGAGACAGCGATGGGAAGGGGGGGGGGGGGGGCTAGGGAGGGAAGGGACATGGAACCCTTGCTTATAACCCTCCCTTTCCCCTCCCACTATAGGACATAATGTTCTGCTAATAATCTGACAGACACCGTGGCAGTCATCTCTCCAGTCCATCAATCAACTAATCCCATCCAGTGTTCTACATGAGCATTCCACTGTACTGCCATTCTGCTGCTAGTAGAGATGAGAGTAGCTCAGCTCTACTAAGTTCAGAACCTGTTGAATAGGACATGGGTGAATTGTTTCTATGTGAATGAGAGAGAGTGAGGGGGAGAGAGAGAGACAGAGTGGGAGAGAGAGGGAGAAGGAATGACACTTCTTTTCAGCTGTTCTCTCCATACTGACCCATTCAGCTCGGCTGTAAACAGGAAATGTGGTCACCATTGATTCCCTGTTCCATTTGCCCCCATCACCCCTCACCTCCTCCCCGCTCCTACCCTAGCCCGCTGCGTCTCCTTTCTCCCCCTGGCTGGCTCTCCTTTTCACTCTCCTAGCTTTCTTCCCTGGGTCATCCAAGAGTCTGCTTGCAGACGGACAGACACACAGATAGACAGACAGACAGACAGACAGACAAACACACAGACAGGTGGGCAGACAGACAGACATGCAGACTGAAAAGAGAAGTGGATGAGAGAGCTGGAGATCCAGGAGTCCGATGTAGGGGCAGAGGGATGGGGAGTGTCGGGGATGTGGGGAGGTGAATGAGGTGGGGAGGTAGGGAGGTGAGTGAGGTTGCATTGGCTCCAGTCCAAGACAAACCACTAAAGCACTCAGTTTCCCTTTCCATACCCAGTATGAGGCTGGGGCTGATGGTAGGGATGAGGATGGGGAGGCCGTGGGTGCACTGGAACTCTCACAGGTCCTCTACCACGTTTTTAGGCTCAACAGCACACACACAGACAATCACACACACCCTGGTCTCAGACATAATCAGACTGAAGGTATACCCTGGCGTTTAGCAGCCAGTCAAGCCTGACTGTGATGAAGAAACCTGTCCTAGGAGAGAAACAGACTCTTACTCTCTCCCTTACCCACACAACGTGCCCCACACACACACACACACACACACACACACACACAGACAACATGCACACACACACACATGCATGCACAAATACACACAGAAAAAAAAATCCATCCATGTGCTCACCCATTTCTGTCTCACTCACTCCCGTTTATGCTTGCTCTTATCTCACACACACACACACACACACGTACAAACCGGCATGTTTCTAGAAGGAGGAGAGGCGAGGTACTCACCCCGTTTCTGCACCCAGCCCTCTTTAACGATGGTGACATCGCTCATGGTTCCTCCACGGCGAGCTGGCCGCTCCTACACACCACGCTGCTCCACGGGAGAGAGGGTGGAGGGGAGGAGGAGAGAGAGGGAGGAGGGTGGAGGGGTGGAGGAGAGAGAGGGAGGAGGGTGGAGGGGTGGAGGAGAGAGAGGGAGGGAGGGCTCCGCTCACTCACTCACTCCCTCCCTTCCTCGTGCTCTTCCTCTTGCTCGCTCAGTCGCTCTCTCTTTCTCTCTCTCTCTCTCTTACACACACACACACAAGTGGTGTGTCGTCTCGTCTCCTCTCGTGGTTGTTTTCTTTCCCTCCCACCCCTCCGTCCTCTCTGTCGTTCTCTCTCTCCAGACCTCCCCCTTTTCGCCCGGCAGTGACTCAGCCTGGAAGGAAGTAAGAGAGAAAAAAAGAATGTAAGGATTTATATCTCTCCTCCCTCCTTCTCCTCCCCTCCAAACCCCTTTCATTCTTACACAAGCTGACATGACAAACAACTCAGTCATTCATTGTGAAGGCAAATACCCCCTACATCCTCTCTCTCTCCCTCTTCTCATACCTCACTCTCTCTTTCATTTCCTCCCTCCCTTCTAATAACTCTCTCTATCTCTCTCCCTCTCTGCCAACCCTAACAATCCCTGTCTGGTCAGACCACCCACCCACTGACAGTCCTTTCTGTGTTTGACTGTGTACCTGGACTCAAGCAACATACAGTCCTCTGGTCTGCTGGTTCTGCACACAGTAAACTGGGAGGCTGGCTACTGTAGCTGTCATCAGCAGCCACCAGAAGATCTCCTAACTGTGGAGCCCTGGTCTGAAGCAGAAGACTGCCTGTCTGACTTGTGGATGAGGCTTCGTTCTCCTCTACTTACCTCAGTCCCACACTCTGGAATATCACTAAAGAGCCTCATTGAAGCTCTACTGAGAGCAAGAAATCATAAGATCAAAAGATCTTAGTATTGATATTTCGGTTGGCATTTCTTCCTCAAACTATGCTGTGTTTGAGTATAGCAATAGTGGTTGATTTCCCCAGACTAACGACATATTGATCCAGTTTTGTGTAGTTCTTCAAAGACTGCCTCAATCACTCGTGGGTCAATCTGATCAGTCAGGCTCCGGCCAAGGCCAACTGTCCAACTGACCAATAGAGAGCAGGAACCATGAGTTGTTTCCCATGTAATGGTGTCTTATGCCATGCAAACCATTAAACAGGGATTGAGATCCTCTTGTTCACTAAACTCAAAGACAATACCAAAAGGACCAAAATCATGATTAATTGTGCAGACACAATCCTGTGGACTTTAAATGAAATGTCCGTTGGATTGATGATCCAAGTCCGACCATTCTTTCCGAAGCCTTCACCATTGCTACATATTGCTAGCCGCTAGCTCCTTTAGCGTTAGCGTTCTGAGCAGCCTCCAGTTGCCTGTGTGCCGCTGGCACATCTAAGAACAGCTTCATCATAGCAGGCTTGAGAACACATGACGCACCACTCACCCTCCCAGGGCACATCCTCCACCAGCAGTCTTCTGTGAATACTGTGAAGAGCCACGCTCTGGTGGCAGCTAATTGTTAGCACAGTGTCACACCGTCACTGCCTGAGAGTTGGTCTGAGGCACCCCCCAAGTCTGTCTCTCATACACACCAGTTGGGATTCGTTAAGTGTCACTTTCTCAATACAGCACTAAAACGCAAGACTTCTAACCAGGGCTGTGGAGGTGGAATCCTTGTTTTGTGTTACACTTGTTCAGTCGGATGCCTGGACGTTGCCCTTGCCTCTGACTGAAATAACATCCTCCATGTAGTTCCTTTTCTGAACATCCAAGGGGTTCAGGCTGTAGTGCTGTAGCTTCACTGTACAGCCCTACTGTGTCTTTAATGTAGCTTCACTGTACAGCCCTACTGTGTCTTTACTGTAGCTTCACTGTACAGCCCTACTGTGTCTTTACTGTAGCTTCACTGTACAGCCCTACTGTGTCTTTACTGTAGCTTCACTGTACAGCCCTACTGTGTCTTTAATGTGTCTTATAGTAAATGTTATACTTTCTAACTTACTTCCTGGCTAAGGTTCATTAGTAAGTCATGCAGACCCACGTTTGCTAATTTCCTCTATAGACAGAGGCCTCACACGAGGGTCAGTATTTGAGACCAACTATCCCTAATAAGCTTGAACTAAAGTGATCAGAGTAAAGCTCATGAGATGGATAGTTCAACAGAGGAGAATTGGCTTTGTTGCGCAGGTAGGCCAGGTACTTTGGGCCATCAAATGTAAGCAGTCAATGCAGGGTTGTGTGATACTTATGGAAATACTGTCTCGTCAACTGAGCATATCGGCTTAAGTTAACAAAGTCAAATTATAATTTATAGAACCGGTACTGTCAGCAGAGGAAAAGATAAGATAAGATAGGAGAAAAAAAAGAGACACAGAAAGAGAGAGAAAAAAAGAGAGAAAGGGTGCACAGTCCAGACACAGTCATTAATCAGTCTGGCTGCCTCAGAGAACAGCTCCCAATCCAAATAGGAACACCCCAATGAATTGTGGGTAACTTAAGTACTCCAACTACGCTCAGTTAAGGGCACAGACACAAAGATTCAACAAAATATACACAACATTTAAGATGAACAAAAAACTCAGTTGAACAAGCTGGGGTCGAAGACAACAGTGTCAGATCAGTGATAGGACTATCTGAAAAAGCAGCACTGATGAACCACCAGGAGGCTAACCTGCCTTCATATCAGATGCAAAGAGACAGCCTCAGACTCCATGCTGTGGCCATTTACCTCATTAAATCTGAGGAGACAGCAGAGTGAGGTAAGTTGAGGGAAGAACCAAGGAAGCACAGAAGGACCCACGTTGAGGGAGGCGAGCTGCCTGCACGCAAGGTGACGAGAGAGAAACTGTGAAATAGCTGACTCCATTCAGAAATAAATGATAGTCCAGGAAGCACTATCCCCTCGCCTTGTACAGACAGATCAGAAAAGCCGCACGGAAACACAAGAGACCGGGGGAACAGGAGAACCTGTCTGTGGCCGAGCTGAACACGTGAAATATAAGGCTGATGAGGGCTGAGAGGCTAACTATTTCTGGATGCGTTCCAGAATTCTACCGACAACATTTTATTGTTCATTTTTCTAAAAGGCAACCCTAAGAAAACTCTTCCTTGATATAAGTCTAGTTTCCGACAGCTGCTGTACCCGTCAACATCCCAAAAAAAAGAACATGAATGCCCTTGTTTGTGGCAGGGAGGGGAGGGAGATTCTGATGGAGGGTACAGCCTTGTGTTTCCTCAGTAGGAGCCAGGTGATCATGTTGCTGTACATGACACCCACAGGCCAGCACATCTAGATAAGCCTGTAGCTCCATCCTGTAGCCCTATGGGGTAACTCTAGATGGCTGTGTGGAAACAGTCAGGACACCTGGCCGGGCCACTGCCCCTGTCCTCAGACGTACTCTCCCAGTATCAAACACCACGCTCGAGAAGCCCGGCGACTGAAGTCTACGCCGCGCGCACGCTCACGCACACAGACACACAAACACACAGGTGTGCACACAAATATACATTCCGACACGTTAAAGGAAACACTTCAGCCAGGAAGTGTAGATTTAGGTCAGCAAGGGGTTTTTGAAGGGTTTAGAGGGGTTGTTGTTATGGTAACACATGAAGCTGTATTAAAAATGTCAGTGCTAACCTGCATACAGTTCTCTGGGGCCTGATGTCAGTGCTTTGGGCTATAGTCTGATATCACAAGCACCATCTAAAAGGTTCAACAGGGACATTGAGCAGTGCTCTGGTTGGCTTGTGATATCAGTGTTTATATGATGGTCAAAGTAACAATTAAAGCAAATTATGGTAATCTTGCATAAATCAAAATCAAAAACATTTGAAGGAGTAGGCTATTAAGTACCTACTGTGATTAGATTCATTGATTTATATTTCATCTTACATGGTTGGGGATGTTATCCCTTTGGACGTAGCCTCTCTCAATTTACAAATAAACACTTAGGTTATATCATGTTTGACAATATAATTACAACTCAAAGGCAAAAACACGGCAATAGACAAATTGTTGCTCACTGAAACGATATCACTGTTGCAGATACTGTAGCTAGCCTGCATCATTTCACTTCACTGCACCGAGCTAGCTGTCAACCAGCAGCATGCTTCAAGCAGCAGCAGCTAGATAGGATATTTGCATGCTTCCTCTGAATCGAAAGAACTGACTATATGATTCTGTCCTTTAACGGCATGTATGGATTCCATTTCCTAGGGTAAAGGGTTGAGAGGCGAGAGATGATGGTTGGAACAGGCACTAGGCCATATCCGAACCCAGAATTCGCCGCCTCCCCTAACTCCCTCCTCCTTCAACTCAGCCTCCTCGCTCTCTGCAGCATCATCCAGCACTTTAGTCTTCTGTAGCTGTCAGCACAGCAACAACCACACCACAGTGTCTACTATCAGAAACACACAGAGTGAATGCCGAAACTCACATAATTAGCCCACTGACTAATTTGCACACTACACTATATAACTACGCTTGTTGACATGGTTATTACCTGGCGCGGGATCTGATGGGGTTTCCTTCAGCCCCCGATATTACGCTCCTGTAATTTATGGGCTGGAGCTTCCCTTTAACGCGTTATCAGAGCAGGCGCTTAGAAAAGACAGCGTGTAGAAAAAGACAAGAACGCACTGCTCTAGTTGTTAGAATTGTTTAATTTCCAAATGAATATCAGCGGTCGGCAGCGTAGTTGAAGAAAGTGGCTGCGACTTGTTTCGTGCACCGCCGCTGTCAGGTTGCCGCTGTGGGTTGTTGTTGACTTTCAGGAAAACTCGTGACGTCACCAACCACTTCTCGG
>NC_061070.1:14993949-15023949 GCF_021917145.1 Hypomesus transpacificus
CTGGAGACAAAAATGTGTATGAAAAAACCTTCCAGGCCACTAGGGAGTGCTGTGCTGTCTCTGGCTTTCTTCTTTCTCCCGGCTGCCTCTCGTTAAAGTCAACACACTGACGAAAACGTCTTGTGCTTCTCCACACAGCTGGGGTGGCCCACAGACTCCTACAGGGACCCACTACTGTATGTACTGTAGCTGTGCTGTTGGATCAGACGCTGTTAGTTTAGTGGTTGTGCTGGGGGCCCTGCAAAAGAAGGCTAGGGTTGAGGCTGGGGGTGAGGCTGGGGCTGGGGCTGAGGCTGCCTCCAGGGAGTAACTTGCTGAGCTGTGTTGAACACATCTGGGAGCACAGACGCTGTTTGGTTTGAAACAACTGGATTCCGTCGGCATCCATCCGCCCCAAAACAAATACGCAGGCACACACACACATGCGGAAATATATATACACAGCCGCACACGTTAGTGTCAAACACCACACACACATGTACACAAACACAGTGCTTGTAGTCTGTCATATTTGTCTGTGATTCCCCTCAGGGCAGTCTTACTATCAGCTCCAGCTTCCATGGGGAGGCTGGGAGGAATCTTCACTGAATGCTTTAGTCAAACATATTGAAGCTTTGAAAGACGCTTACACACACAGTCACGTACACACACCCGCACACACACATACCCCCGCACAACAACATTTGGTCAGATCTTTTTAAAGGTTGTAGAAACACAGTACAGAAAGGTTGGGGGGAATTACAGTTTGATGTAATGTTTTGGGTGTGCAAGGTATCTTCAGGTGTGACAAAAGTTATTACCTCGAGGACATTTCCTTGATGACATGAACATATGTGTGTAGTGTGTAAAAACAGAGGGGTTTACACTGTGTGTGTAATGCCCATATGGCAGATACGCTTTCCTCTTGGTACAGTGTTGGGGTCAGGTCCCTTAGGACTAGAGCTGGCCTGGGAAAAACCATAACCCCAGTCTCCCATTTACCAACAACAGAATTCCAACTCCTCCTATGTGAAATCCACACGGTCTGAGGACAAGATACGGTTTCACAAGTATGGGGAAAGGCTGCGTAACCACGACAACATGGCTCCCATTCACTACGGTTCTAAGCCACCCCCCCCCCCCTGCATTCAGGATCTAAACAGTAAGGCATTCCATATGTCAACCATACACACAGCACATTATAGGAGTAGAATCCCTACAAGTCATGAGATTAAAACAAATACAGAAAACACAAAAATCCACAAACTGTAAAATATATTTTTTATTTTACAAACAGTGTGTGTTTCTCTGGTCCTATTTGTGTCTTGATTTGGAGTGTTGATCAGTGCTGGTCTGGCTGTTCTCTGTGCTGAGGGTTTTGTCCGTGTTAACAGAAGAAGCATCATGACAGTGTTCCTGTTGGTGCATCTCTCACAAACAACATATGCTCTGTTATTCATCTAGGCTGAACCTGAACAGCACTGCAGAAACAACACTCTTACCACAGCTAACCATCACATCTAAAGGTGCAATAAATGAGGTTGATCTATTTGATTCAACCAAGATACACTAAATCTGGTCATACATTATAAACATTATTGGAATTTACAGTAAAACATCTGAACTACATCTCAGATGTTCTCTGAAACACAAACACTGCAACTTGACCTGCATTTTCCCAGTGATTAGTGCTGCTAGATTATTTCAATTACATGATCTTTGATCTTTTGTAGTGTTTAGGAGCGCCACTCTGTCCTGTCCAGTTGTTGTTTACGTTGGCGCTTTCGGGCAGTGAGCGACTGTGGCCGGGTTGCCGCGGCATGGAACCTCCTGGTCCCAGGAATGTCAGGAGTGGAACGTTCTGTCACCATCTGTGGGCTCCTCTAAGCCTTGTGGAGCACCACACATGGAGCTTACCCTGCTAAACCCAGGCAGATGCCACCTCGGTGGGCACCCTGGCACACACACACACACACACACACCCTCCCATCCGCTCAACACCTCCGCTATGCAGATGATCTCATGAGCTAATTGTGCCCCTCTGCTTTGTGACACGAACATGTTGTGTTTGTCACAATGGACGCATCATGGTGTCAACGTTCGTTGGTTTTACAGCGAGCTGCTCCATTACCATGATCAGTAATATCAAATTAAATATAAAAGGGTCGAATTTATCTGTCGAGCTCTATCATTTGAGTTTGGTATTGTCCTTACAAATGGAGACCAGCACAGGGGGTATTCAGCGGATGTTCCCAGCCCCATGACAGACACATCTGGCTTTCACCCCCATACCCACCCCCCCTCGGCCACGCACCCCCACTCCCCAACATTAAACCCCCCTCCTGAAATGACTCCAAACCCACTCCCATCAACTGGAGACCCACACAAACACACACACACACACCCACTGATGGATGATTTGTTGGGGCAGGAAACCTAAAAAGGGGAAGAAGAAAAAAAGGAGAGGAAAAAAAATAGAAAAGGGGCCACTAGCAATTTTACCAGTCCTGAATAATGAGCATGGAGCTCCATTCATTTAGCCTGGGGCTTACAGCAGGAACATCTGGGCAGCTTGGCAGGCCGGCCTGGGCCCGCGTTGTTGGAAGGCCTTCTATAGAAGGTCCAGATGCAGGGAGGGAGGCTGGGCAGCAGCACTGCAGATGGAGGCGCTGGAACAGATGATCCTGTGGGCAGAGCCGCTGCTGTTGGCACACGTAACATGTCCCCAACAGCTGGCACAGGTTAGGCATTCCTGGGAATTCATACCACAAGGCAAATGTTCGTACTGGCTAAGGTTGCGGCTATGACACACGCAGGCACGCACACACACTGCACAGAAACACACAAAGAAACACACACAAACACTCAATGCAAAACGCTGCACAGGGCAGACAGGCTGGATTCACGCTGGGATAAACACAGATACACACACATTCCTGTGTACAGAGACACATTATGCACGCCCACACACACACACACACATACAATCAAGATAGGTGTAATCCATCAGAGTACAAAATCAGAATGATTGAAGTGGCAAAAACACTGCTCCACACCTCCAAATCCCCCTCTCTTCTTTCACATTCTCCATATGGCACCACCTCTGCTATTTACCAGTCCCGAAGCTTTCTGGGCTCTTCATGACTGAGAGACATCTTTTATGACACTTTCTATATGTCCTTCCACGATTGCTGTGGCAAGGTGTAACATGTCACAGAAGAAAATCCTAGATCTTGGTTAGAGCCTAAAGACTTGGCTATCTAAACACATTGAAACCACCACCAAATGTGTTGTCCAGCTGCAACATTTAGGCTTGTCTCAGTCAGTCAGAGCTACCTCATCACAGGTGTATGGTCCCTCATTTCCTCCACCGCACAAGTGTTTTGTTTTTTTTAAGAACAAAAAAACCATGGCCTGACTTCATGCTGTCCCAGATGTATGTGTGTGTCCGTGTGGCGGTCTCCAGCCACTCCAGAGCTGCAGCGCTGGCCTCCGCTCTCTGATGGACATCTGGAAGGCAAATTGGTTAATGGCGCCTCCAAGCCAAGAGGTAGTCAGCCATCTCCTCCTCCAGCTATGTAGAGGCTGCCTCTGCATCTGTCCTTCCCCCTCCCCCCTGGGCTATGAGAGGAGAGGAGAAGAGATGATAGGACAGGAGAGAAGAGATAATTGGAGAGGAGAAGAGAGGAGGACTCCAGACAGAGACACAAACTATGGACAGCTCTGGACAAAAACACACACAGTCCACATGTTTGATAGAGAACATTTTAAAGAACTCCCATAGAATGGATTTGCTCCTATGTGTTTAAGAAGGCTTTGAAGTCTAGCTCGATGTGAATGATGCCCATCTAACCAGCTCTGTCACAGTTTCTCCCACCATCAGTTTATGTAGTACATAATAGAGTAGGGATGTCTCGGCTAAGTTTGTAAGGGCCCAGAGGGTGCAAATTTGGCATGGGACGCTGGCTGCCTCCAGTCCAGATGTCGGCACTAGACAACAGCTGTGGGAGGGAATTAGCTGGGGGGAGCAATATCTGGACTACCTTCATACTGGAGAGAAGACACACACACTCTTTCTGTCACTCTCTCACACTCAAATACCCACTGATTCAGATCAGGTTTATCAATCACTTTGTTGGTCAGCTCCTCCTGTGTCAAAAATCTTCACAGCACTAAATCATCAGTTCTGGAGCTATCAAATACCTAGTGTATAGGATGATCCCCATTGCCTGCTTTAGATAAACAAGTTAAGCACACAGTTGTGTCTCCTGATGTCTCACCCCCTAGAGAGATGTTACCCATTTCCTCTGCTCTCTCCTCCCTCCCCAGACAGATGCTGCACCTCTAGAGACCCAGAGACACAGCAGCTGTTCATTGGTCAATCAGACGGCTTATTTCACTACTGATAGCTTTTGAATAATTTGAGTCCTGATATTGTCTGTAATGTGGGAAGCTGTTTGCCTTCCCTGAATCTGCCCCGGGTAACTTCATTCATGTCCGACCCTCTGGCTGTCAAGAAAACGTCTCACAACAGACAAACACAACATTCCCTGATAAAGACTGGACTGCATTTGGGGAACCTTCCCAAGGTGAGAGAGTTGAAGTGAATTGGGTGACTTGACTGTGACACAGTCTTTCTTATCCCTTCTGTCTCTCACAGAAAAAGAGAGAGAGAGAGAGAGAGAGAGAGAGAGAGAGAGAGATGGCCAGGCCATGACAGAGATGACAGAGTATCAACATCTGTCTGGTCTTCTGTGATGGCTGCCGCATGCTGTCTGCATAACTCTCTTCTCCTATTTGTCTGTTGGTTGTAGACAAATCTTAGTAAAAACACCTGAGGTGTCCTGGGTTTATATTACACTTCATCTGGTTTGGGTTAGTACTGCCTTTAAGTTGTGTCCAAAGTGATGGTTCAGCCTCTGGTTGATCTGTTACTTACCCTCAGTCTATTGTTGTTACACCCGTAACAACATAAAGATAATATCTAACATTATAGTATCTATCTTATGTAGACCTTAGGTATTCCTATGTCAGATCCCTTGTGAAAAAGCATTCACAAAAACATTGATCTTTCTATATTAGCTTTTTATATGATCCTATTTAGGTTTATGTTGGGTAATTATTACTGTAATGATACCCTGTGACGAGCAAAGCATTATTTGTTCTTCTACTAATGCGAAAAAAAATATTAAACAGTTTAGAGCATAAAATGTCTCAATGTGATATACGTTTAGTAAAATGATCTGGCTTTACTGGGATCTGAAGAACACACAGTGATGAATCCTTGAATCAAAATACATGTATTTAGTCTCTGTCTTTCTCAAGATCACACTCTACTACAGTTGTAATCTCCGTGCCTATAGACCTAATAAATTTCCGGAGCTTTTCCAGTCAATCCAGGTCTGCTAAATGGGACTACACAGCCATTGAGCTAAGGAAACTAATATGGAATCTACAGTGACCTCAAGAGGAAGGAATGAAGAAGGCCAGCCTGACAAGACGCATGAACGCCAGGTCGCTCTATTTTTCCTTTTATGTGAGATAACAAGGTTTACAACATGTTTTATCATTTCTAAATTCTGAGAGCGGTAGGCCTAAGTAACTCTCCACAACTAAATCTCAAAGGATGGAATCCGATTAGGGTATAATAGGAAATCATTGGACTGGAATATCATCTTGTTTTGCTAATATACATTCTGGAAGTGTATAGTTTTGCTTCCTTTATATTTAACAAATCGGCATTTAAAAAAAAGATACGAATTTAGTCTTAAAAGTATTTCCTCCAAAACCAACAAACATGTACAACAACAGAGGTAGAAAGCTATGTTTGAACAGTAAGGGAGTTTTGGGGTAAATATAATTTCAAACATCAGGCACGCAGTGCCTTTGGCACAACGCTAGTCCAGCATCTGTCAACTGAAAAACAATTTTGGGATCAAAGGGGGCGGAGAAGTAGAAAGGTTTAAGTAAATCACATGGGATTTGAGGGATGCAGCACACACATGGTTTCAGGTTCAGACAGAAAAAGGCTTCTGAAAAGGTGGTGTCTGACAATCACAACTGACTACTATATTTGAGTGATATTCTTATTTTTAAGTAATGTTTTTTTGCACCTTTTTGCATTTTATTTTTTCCATTTGTAAATGTATTTCCGCGTAGGCTATATTTTTGGACATAAACTCATTAGGTAATTTAGCTTACTTGACGTGGCCATGTACATCTTAGTTGGGTTCATAAATAATTCTAATAGTAGGCCTATAGTTATTCCGCAGACCTATTGGCTTAAAAGATAGACAAGTGGTGCATTTTATTTCCAGATGAAATATTCGGAGCAATCAAGAATTCTGAGAGAACAAGGAGCGTATTGTAATCTGATGCAGAACTGGTAACATGCATTAACTAATTGGTCACATAATGAGGTCATTATTTGCATTTAAAGTTGCATTTTCGTTATGATCCCCTCGCATATGAATACATTTACATGTGGAGCCGGGTTTGTTTTGGAATGTATTAGTGACGCCAATTAGTTTACTAGGACAATTTTAAGAATATATTTCAATCCAGTGTAGGCTACAGGCAGTGTCAAATATTTGCGAGATGTTTCAAAGTGAATTCAATCTAAAGGACTCATCTTTTAAAGCGTGATATCGGAAATGTTCTCACAAGTTAAAGGCATAATAAAACTATTGATCTAATCTTGATTCTCATGTGTCCTAGATTTGATGTTCTGCTTGATTGATTGTATCCTGGCACACAGTGCGACTTTTTGTTGCTGATAAAAATGAAGTAAGCCTGAAATAGACTGAACTTTCAACATAGAAAACAGACATAGAACATGATGCGAGTCCCAGGGATTTATTCGTTGTGAAATTTGGAATAAGCATGTATGCTCAGGATAATAAACAAGATGTGCAACTAAACTTAAAAGGTCGAGTTGAAATGAAGTCTTAGCCAGAATATAGCACAGTTTATAAGAGCAACTGTAATCAATCAATATTTTTCCAAGGTTAATTTCCAATAACCTGTTGATAGAAAATTGGTTTCTTTTTTATCTTTTAGTAGCCTCAGGCCCAATTGTAGACGTTATGTAGTTCTTCAAAATGTTAAATATATTATGCATTGGCCACTTCGTTGAAACAATAGGCTGAAAAGACAATTATTTGCAGAATATGAAACTTTATTACAACACATTGACTACCAATTTAATGCAACATTGGTCGGACATCAGGTCTCAATCATCAAACGCACGCGACGGGTAAGGATATTGTATTAACACTGTAATAGAAATAAAGTTAGTTTAATTCTGAGAAATAACAAGGCAATGTAGCCAATGCACCTGTTCTCCTTCTTCTCTCTGGCTTTTGTATGACTACAGTACCCACCTAACACCGCGCTCTCGTTCACTCCGTGGTCTGCGCCAGTCTGCTCGGGGAACCAGTTCGCTTGGCCTTTTTTCTGCCTTCTCACTGTTGCCTGGTGTCAACCTACGCCGAGAAGAGATATCCCTCCCTCTTCCCCCTTCAGCGGCTGCTTCCAATTTGCCTTCACGTTTCTTATCACAAGCACTATTGGCTTTTGCGCTGCCAGTCAGCCGCTTCCTCTGTGCTGGAGTTGAGTAGCAACAGCTCGGAAACATCTGGCTGCCGCAGCTCCTCTCTCCCTCCGCTCGCTCTCTCGCTCGCTCCGTCTTTCCTGCCACTGCAGGTTGTTATGGAGATTTCTTCAAAGTCGATCTAGTTCTTTTTCAACCAAGAGGAATTGACGGAAGAAGCAGGAAGACATTGGAGCTTGTTGTCTGTAAGTGCCTTTAATTCCAGAGTCCGATTAAGGGAGATGAAAGGAGATCAAGACAGGGGTGGGCTGTGAAGGGGAAAAAGTAGCAACTAACAATCCTTTCTCGCTGACTGTTGTCTAAACATAAATAGTTGCTATGTAGCTAAGCTCCTCCGAGACCATGTTTCAGTGGCTCTCGGCATAGCATCTGGGCCTGGTAGAGAATAACACAGCAGGTTGATCGAATACTTTTTTTGTTAGCCATGGCTACCTAGCTTGACTGGGTCAGAGTGTGTAAGCTAGCAAGGAAATTGCAGTCTACGTCTTGCGAATGTTGTGTTGTCAATCACGCGACTGTCTCACTCTCAATGTTTAGAATCCCGTCCAGCCTAGTTGTACTATAGTAGTTAAAACATAGATATGGACGTCAGATAGTTCAGTTGCATGCATCTATGCTAACATCAGTTGTTAGCTTGCTTTTCATGAAGTTGAATGGTTACAATGTTGTTATAGTGTTACATTGCATTTTATGGCGACTATAATTCAGTGGTTTTGGTCAATTTATTTGGAGATCGGATGAGTTAAAGTTGTAGTTGAAACTTTTTTCATAATCCTCCCCAACCCTCAATTTTTAAAGTAAAATATTTTGTTTGTAAAAATGTATTAGAATAAATTCCTGAACATCATCAATGTAATGATTAAATGGTACTTATCTAAGTTAGCCTATAAAACAAACAAAAGACATCCGAGAGAGGTTTCTTATGAATTTATTTCGGCTTTGTGATGATGAAATTACTCGAACCAGCCGCGGAGGAGATATTCAAATTCTTACAGGATAAAAAAAGACCCCACTAAAAATCTCACGGAATACTTTAACAAAAGAAAGCAGAGGCTGTAGTAAGTTTTGCCCTCCCATTAAGAGCTAAGCTATCCTTTGTTTAGAATTTCACTCATGAGCTCTACAATTGTTCCCATTGTTCCTTATTTCATTTTTTTCTGTCAGTTGTCCGAAGGGTTAGGGAAAATGAATGACGGTAATGGTGAGGGCACTGAACCGTAAAGAAGTCGAAAACAATATCAGCTGCGTGGATCTGTCAGTTGCAAATGTGCTGCGCTCGGCTTTGTTTATAGTTACTGGAAGGACCGCCGCAAAAAGAGAGAGAGAAGGGGGGGGATAAAACAAACTTGAGGGTATTTAAATTCACAGCGCAGGAAACTAGGTTAGAAAAAGTGTCGGTTTTCTCACAGACCTATTTTCTAAACTTCTCCTTTACTTGAGTTCAGAGGTAGTGTGTCGGGGAGTTGGCCAGTTTTTCCCCCACTGAAGCACCTCACTACATTTACCCCCTTTAAGAATGAAGAGAAAGAGAAACAAAGTTGTATAAAAGGCGAGGCTGGTGGCAAGAGCGTAGAGGAGTAGCATATGGCGGTAAAGGGAGCACAGCTGGAGGTAGCAGTTCCATCTGAACATGATGTCAGAGCAGCTGACAGGCTGCCATCCCCCAGTCTTTTATTCTAAGGCACAGCCTGCGAGTTAGTGTGTGTGCGGATCTGTGTGCAGGAGGAGGTATCTCATTCCCCTCCAACATCTCCTCCACTCTGCATCTGTCCCTCACAGTTTGAGTTTTTTCTCTCTCTCATCCACTCATTGATTCTGAGAGCTGCAGCCACACAAGCTATTCTACTACAGCGGACTTAATCAAGTTGATGCATACTGCAGGTACTGTGTTTTGTGAGAGAGCGTGAGTGTGGGGAGAAGGGGGCGGATGGGACAGTGGAGTTGTTCCGTTTGTGAGGTCTGATCAGACCGGAGGTCTTCCTGTGTCTCCCTCCACCAGCCCGGGCTTGATGGTATGGGCTTGATGGTATGGTCGGATATTGTAGACTCGTGTGGAGATACTTGGACTTAGGTATTGAGAAAAGGATTGACGTTGGTGTGTAGCGTGTGTACTCAAAGACAGGGTTTTAAGGCTTTTTCTTTAAACGTTCTAGAGGTAGGTTAAAGGATGTGTTTGTTGTAAACGTTCATGTTGTTATTGGTTGAATTATTGATTCTTTAATTGAAGTTGAATGTAGAAATTAGTACAGATTTTAGTAATTAATTTTGTACTAATGTTTTTGTTTTAAAACATCTGATTCAGTTTTCCTATTTGTCTTTAAATGAATATAATTTTTTTGTTCATGAAAAAAGTTTTTCAGTTATTAAATGTAATCAGACCACCAATTTCTTCCTAAACAATTGCTCTAATTATATTGTGCACATTGATGCAAGTTGTTCTGAATGCAAACCGAGATAAAAGCATCAATCAGTGTTTTCGATTCAGAATAATTTCGACTTTTTTATATATCTAATTGACTATGAAATTACTTGAAAGCCCGTGTCTTCTTCCCCCTAGGCATGGTGACTAATTTAGAACTTGCAGATTTGAGCTGCCTGAATTGGCTAGACAGCTGTAATCGCACTCCTCCTAGTCCTAATCTCTTTATCTGGCCAGCAGCTGCCATATGTCCCTGGTCAGCTGGATCAGATGTTGGTAAGCCTTCTTCTACCCGGCCCTCGCTGTCCTCACAGACCACTAGTTTGATGGGTACTACCTTGTGAGCTGTCCTACCATCTTTATTTTTAGCCATCTTAAGGATTAGGATTGATGTAGACTACAGGGCACTTAAAGTGATTGTATTGTAAATCTTCTAGCCTGACGCTTTGGGACGGATCCATGTGCATGTTTCTCGAAAGATTCGGGGAGGGGTGGGGGTTGAGGGCGGGTAGCGTGGTGTGTTGGTGCTGGGGGCGTTTGGGGGTGGGACATCCTTGTCCCCATAAGCCCCCTCATTAGGGCAGTCTGAGCTGGGCTGAGGGGGGCCACCACGGCACTGCACATACACTTGTTCAGTCTCATTCAAATGAGCTGATTTAACCACTCGCGTAAAGGCTGTCAGAGAGCGACGCATGTATTTTCTCAGGCAGGACAATTCAACTTGGTTAACAGGTGTGACTTTATATTGATCACATCAGCATGCTTCGACATTTAGATTTTATTTGCCTACTTAATGAATTATTTAGACTAGACCATCATTTAATTTCACGTTCAGGGGGGGGGGGTCTCTTATTATTAATCAGTTGTTCTAAGCAGCAGAAGGTTTATTTGTATTGAAATATCTTCTGGTCCAGCTCGGTCATACTCAGCTGTCCTAGGTAGCTGGCTTGTGTACGTGAGGACTGTTTGCGCACCTGAAAGCCTGTTACCTAAAGTAGCCGGACAGGCCAAAGTGGGTTATTAAAAATAACCACTCTAGGAGCCAGGAAGTGAGCTGCGAGGCAGGCAGGAGGACGGGAGGGGAGAGGGGACACACTCAGCCTGGCTGTTGAGTAGCCTGACTGGGAATCAGAACATCATCTGGAAGCGCTGATGTTTAAGACCGATAGTTTAGCATGGTTTCACACCTGCTCTGAAAAGTACTGTAAACTGGGTTTACCATTTTAGAGTGTTTTGTTCCGATTCAGCAAACACTTTAAATCTAAATGTAATGTAAATTCAAGTAAATAAATATTCACTTCAACGGTGACATGTTTTAATTAAGAAAACGTTTTTAGACTTGTTTGAATTAATTTAGATTGATAATACAAATATAGGTTCTGTAACAAAAGAGAGAGGATAAGTGGGAGATATGAGTGTGTGCGTCGCCGATCGTAACCAGTGTGCATATAACGCTATGTGTGTTTAGTAGGTTCTAACCAGTGTGTGTGTGTGTGTGTGTTCCAGGTTATGAGGACGGCAGGATGGAGTTCCCAGACCACAGCAGACATTTGCTCCAGTGTCTGAGTGAGCAGAGACACCAGGGCTTCCTGTGTGACTCGACGGTCCTGGTAGGCGATGCCCAGTTCCGTGCTCACCGCGCTGTGCTGGCGTCCTGCAGCATGTACTTCCACCTCTTCTACAAGGACCAGCTGGACAAGAGGGACGTGGTCCACCTCAACAGCGACATCGTAACCGCTCCGGCCTTTGCCCTGCTACTGGAGTTCATGTACGAGGGCAAGCTGCAGTTCAAGGCCCTGCCAGTAGAGGACGTGCTGGCGGCCGCCAGCTACCTGCACATGTACGACATCGTCAAGGTGTGCAAGAAGAAGCTGAAGCAGAAGGGCACCACAGAGGCCGACAGCACGCGGCGTGAAGAGGACAACGCCTCCTCCTGCTCCGACAAGGCCGAGAGTCTATCGGAGGCGACCGCCGACCTTTTGCCCAGCGACGACGACGACCTGGAGGCCAAGCGGGAAGCCAGCACCCCCCTATGGATGCGGCTGCCCTCGGACCGCGCGGGCACCCCGGCCACGGCCTCCAGCCCCACAGAGGCCCAGCCCCAGGGCAGCGAGGCCAGGAAGCTGCGTTCCCCGGCAGGAAGCCCCAGCAGCTCCACCGGCTCCCTCCGCTCGCACAGGTCGCTCGGCTCCTCGCGCCGGGTGTCGGCCGACGCGGACTGCGTCCTCGACCTGTCGGTGAAGCCCGTCGCCGCCGGTAACCCGTACCTGAGCGGCGTCGGCGCGTCGACACCTGACCGCCTGCAGGGCGGACTGGTGCAGGTGAAGGTGGAGAGGAACGCGGGGTCGGATGAGGAGGAGCTGGGAGGCGGAGACTACCACATGGACCACAGTGGCACCAAGGGCACGACGCCCAGCACCAACGGAGGACTGAATCACCACGGGGTGGGGGTGGGTCTGACGGCCCAGCGACGTCTGGGGCTGGAGGCCCACCTGTCGGCGTTGCGAGAGGCCTCGTTGGCCGGGGAGCTGGACCGGGAGGACAAGGCCAGCGAGGAGGACGACATGCTGGGCACGGAGAGCGAGCGCGCCCAGGCGGAGGCAGCCACCATGGACAGCTCCCTGCTCCCCTACGTCTCCAACATGCTCAGCGCCCCCCACACCCAGATCTTCATGTGTCCGCTGTGTAACAAGGTCTTCCCCAGCCCCCACATCCTGCAGATCCACCTCAGCAGCCACTTCCGCGAGCAGGAGGGCGTGAGGGCCAAGCCCGCCGGCGACGTCAACGTGCCCACCTGCTCCATCTGCGGGAAGACGTTCTCCTGCATGTACACGCTGAAGCGCCACGAGAGGACTCACTCCGGGGAGAAGCCCTACACCTGCACCACCTGCGGGAAGAGCTTCCAGTACTCCCACAACCTGAGCCGCCACGCCGTGGTGCACACGCGCGAGAAGCCGCACGCCTGCAAGTGGTGCGAGAGACGCTTCACGCAGTCCGGGGACCTCTACCGCCACATCCGCAAGTTCCACTGCGAACTGGTCAACTCGCTCTCGGTGAAGAGTGAATCTCTGAGCCTGCCCAGAGACTGGGCCATAGAGGACAGCTCCCAGGAACTGTGGAAGTAGAGAGGGGTGAGCTGGGGTGGTAAGGTCTGCCCCGGGGGCGGAGGATGGAGGGACGAAGCGGAAGGAGGGGAAGAAGAGGATATCTGGGGTCTGAATCAGTCATGTTTCTTGTACTTACTATGTTGCAAATCTTGTTAAATTGCACTTTAATAGCACATGAAAATGTTACTACTGATTTTATCTGGTCCTTAGATTTATTTTATTTAGTTTTATTCTATTCTATTTGGTTTATTCTATTCTATTTTATTTGTCAGGTTTTCATTTTGATGAAAAAAAAACTTTGGGTGCTGGTAGCAGTAGCCAGTTTAGTTCTCCTTTTGCATACCATACCCAGAAGTCTATACACTCCTCGATGGAAGCCAGACGCAGCTTCATAGATAACCATATGAAGTGTTCAGGTAACACACTGAGGTGACCAACTATTGGATCACACTAAACGGGTACTGTGATCATGAACATTCTCAGTACATGTGCGTATGAGGATGCGTGTGTGCACTACTGCTAATTTTAACAGATTTGCGTGTGTTTGTGCGAGTTTGCGTGCGTATGCGTGCATGTGTGTTGTTTTCAGTTTTTGTAAACGATCTCTGCGTAGAGGTGAGCTCTTGGCGCTCCGAGCTGCGCCTCGTTAAGCTCTTTGACTTGATGGGAAACTTGACTGATGAAAGACGATCGGCCCTCATGCAATGTACAGCTTCCCTTTTTTCAACTCCTTTGAAGTATTTTCTAAAATCCTTTATGAATGATTAATATAGACATTTTCTTAAAGCTAGCTGCAGTCTTTCGACATCCTTGTTGAAAAATTCACGTTAATTTTAAGTTGATATGTAAGATATAGTTTACCGTAATTAATATTATGGATTTATTTTGGAAAAAATGGGATCTGTTGTTGCATGAAGTCCAACTTGTATATTTGAAATGTGAATTGCTGTATTACTGTACACTGTAATTGATCAAATCTATAACAGACTATGTGAATACTCAAGGGTGCAGTCTGTTGAAAAACTGAATTTTACAGCTTTGAAAAATGCATGAATATGATTTGTCTCACATTTTTTGTTGTTGTTTTGCATTGGGGGTGGTACATATTTGAATGAATTCATTCGATTCATAGGTGGGATTTTTAAATTCTGCTCCTGTGAATGTTCGGATGGACTCCTGTGGAATGTTCCGTGGGTAGTGAAGGAGGCGTTTGTGTAAATGCACTGATCTCTGGGTTCAGCGGGTAAGATGACCGTGCAGAGGAAGGATGAGGTGGTGGTTTGGAAGAGGTAAAAAGCAACTGACTACTAAACAACTCTTCTGAGAATCTCCGTCCTATCAGAACCTATTTTCTTCTCCTTTATCCTCCCAAGGAGTTGAGGTGCCCCACTGCTGTGACTGGCTCCCACTTACAGGTGGGCTTTTATTTATTTATATTTCAATTGGGCACTTGTTTCTGCGTGGCACTGTCTGGGTGCCAGTGTGTCTACATGACACTGCTGGCTCTTTGGTGTTAAAGGAAGTGAAAGGAGGTTTTTCCCTATTTTAAGTGGTTATGGTCACCTGACGGCTCAGTATGTCTGTGTGTTTAGTGGTTTGCTAAAACTGAGAAGTCAAAGAACTGCTGTAGCACGTCTTCTTTCTTCCTGTGTGTGTGTGTGTGTGTTCCTAACTCTCTCTCTCTCTCTCCCCCCCCTAACCCTTTATGTGTGTCTCTCTGTTTCACTAACTCGCTCGCCCACAGACATCCTGACCTGATCCTTGCTGAGCTTGTTTGACCTGAGTGTTTGGGTGGATCTGTGCGTGCATGTGTGTTTTCTACTGAAGGCGTAATCCTTTGACGGGGAAGAATTGGCATGCTTGATTGCACCTTTAAAGCTTAATGAAATGAGTTTTTTGCTTCAAAGATGCCTTTATAAAAATTATAGGAGAAATTGATTTAAAGGAACGGTTGATGCTATAACATTCGTGAAGAAACGTATTCAATCATAACTTTATTGAATCTATTGAAATGAAATTATCTTCTATCATATTTTCATGTGATTGAATATGTGACTTTTTTTGTATTTGAATGTGTGATCAAGGGGGAAGGTAAATTTATTTGGGGTTTTCAATTTATTTGTATTTATTTTTTACCTCTTAAAATGGAGTTACATTTAGTAAATGTTCTGTGTGGGAAAAATAATTAGAAATGCACATGTTGTGAGAGCTGTTAAACAAAGGATGAATACTAAACTTTCCCTAAAACTCAGTCTGTATTGGGAGTTTCTCCTTGGCTAGGGGGTTTATCCCCAAAGCATTGGGGGTGGGGGCTGGGGGTGAGGTGAGAGTGGGGGTAGGATTGGCGGCTTGGTGGGCAGGATGACATCCTCATCAGCTGGTGAGAAGCGTTTGTCATGCCAAGCAAGCTTCGTGTCATTATGGCATTTCGCTCCCTCGGTAACCAACCCATCTCTCTTCAACCATCAGATTTAACTTCATCATGTGGGATTAATTCCTCCTGTTCTATATCACAATTATTGCTGGCTTTGTTATTTTTTTTTCTTTTTTAAATTATAATTATTGTACTTGACCGCCTTAAACTACTGTATACAGCTCATTGTAACTGGAACACTGAGAGTGTCTGTAACCTGATGGACTGTTTATTTCAACTGCAGAGGAAGCTGTGAAACGCCCTGTCTAAGCATCTCCATTTACATAGATATATGTGTGCTTACTTGAACACAGGAAGGATTTAGTGGGTATGACGGAAAACATTCAAATGTCCAAGACTATATATGGCGGGAGGGGAGCAGGGAAAAGAAAAGAGATGAATCTGTTGAAGAGGACAATCACTGTCTGAAAGAAAGCAGATTTTGATTCAACTATGTTTGCTTCCCTGTGAGAATTGTTTTCTTTTAAGATTTGTTCTTTTTATGGATTTAGACATTTAGCTTTGACAATCATAGTATGTTTTATTTTCTCGAGGGGAGTAAATTCTAAGGCTGTTTAGTTTTGTACTTTTTTGGTGTGCTGTTGTTGACATTTTTAAATTGTGTGCAAACTGCAATAAATTATAAGAACCTTGAAATTCAACTTTTTATCTGAGTGTTTTGTAATTTTCAGAGTGAATGATGGAAACTGAACATTTCTCATTGTAAAATTAAATATTCAGTGAAGTTGTTCCTGAACATTTAGATATATTTAAAAATATTCAATTTTAAAATATCAGTTTTACATAAACTACACCATAACTTATTAATTTATCAAGGTTTAAGTATCAAGTTTATGTAATTCTATACTTACGTCTTCAACTAATAGCAATAGTAACCAGATTTTAGTTACTAATAAAAAAAAAAGTACAGATCAATCAACTTGGCAATTGTAAGTGTATTTTAAACAGTAAATGAGGTACTCCTGCTTTCATTGTGCATTTGAGATGAACTTCAGTGTTGTTGTTGGTCTGTAGCTGCTCTGTGAGGCGTGCGTAATGTAAATCCACCCAGCAGGTCACTATTGTCAGGAGAGGCAGGAGGTGGAGGAGGGAAGTTGGCATACCCTGTCTCCCTGTCATGTGATGTGGTGGGATGGTGTGGCTCTCGATTGGGCTCTGCTTGGGCACAGGATGGTGCCCTGCGTGGCCAGTGTGTGTGTCTGTGTGTGTGTGTGTGTGTGTGTGTGTGTGTGTGTGTGTGGATGTCCATATGTGTGTGTTATGCTGATATATCTGGCTGCTGCACTGGCTAAGGCGTGGGCTGGACCTGAGAAAATGTGCAGCAGCTTGTCAAGAACCACCCCCCACAACACACGCACACACACACACGCGCACACACACACTCACAGCCTCCTGCCAAAGCTTCTCAAGTACAGTTTTCCAGAAAACAAATCAGCTTTAGCTAATGTCTTGCTGCTCTGCAAACCTGCCCTACAGATGCATTAAGGCTCACCACTTTGAAGCCAGTGAGCGTTATTCATTGGGGCATCGCTACAGATGGTCATGAGCTGTAAGCCTACACCCCCCCCCCCACACACACACACACACAAACACTCACGCATACACACTCGCACTCACCCCCACCCACTCACTATCACGACTAAACCCCTCCCACCTAATAACTATGACATTTTCGTCTTTTTCAAGCAAACATTATTGTTGAGGTTTCTTACCTTGTTTCACCAATGTGATGTTGTTAGTATGATTAAGTGAACACCAGTGACTGATTAGGACCCCATGTACCATGGCTGAAAGCAGTTGCACAAGAACATAATTAATTATACCACATCTTTACCTTGAACAAGTTGTCTTTTACATATTTAAAAATCATGACAGTTCAACCACACTTTAAATATATATATATATATATATATATATATATATAGTACGTTCAGAAAAATAATTGTGAACCGTAAGAAGCTCAAATGTTTGTGATGTGTTGTTTGACATTATGGAAGATGGAGCATAATGCAGTCCTTGTCTACATTATTATGAGTTGTGGTGCCATGCAAGGGAACATCTGCCTACTGGAGACTATATGTGGCTCTGAAGAGGCCGTGTGGGCTGGCTGTGAATTTAGGTCATTAATTTGTATCTGTCCTTTGTTTACTTAAGGAACGGGGACAAAGGGGCAGCTGCAGAAACATTTGGCTGTGCCGAGGGCGAACGCGCTCAACATGTTAGAGCCAGAGACCAGCTTGGGCTCCTGTCTGTGGTTCGCGACACAGAAGTTAGCGTGAGCGGGAGGCAGTACCGTGCCAAGCTGCAAGGGGCCGAGGCCGGGGCCGGGTGCAGGAGACACCAGCACTTGGTGTCAGGACTCCAGTGGTGGATGGTGTAATAAGTGTAGAAAGTCTCCAGTGTAAGAATTGGGATTGTCCCTAACCAACAAGGACATACAGAAACTGAGGTATCATCCATGAAACGTGTTGGGGTTGCAGGTACTGTTTCAGTGTCCAGTGGCTGTTCTGTGTGTAAACTCATTTAAGACCCCCCTTCACCGTGAGCCACAGAGAGAATTACAGTGGATTACACTTAGACATTTAAACTGTTGCTTCTCCTGAGGCTTATTCTGTATGAGGAGCTTAATAAAACACTGCACACAAAGAGCCAGGGCAGAAAAATCATAAACTTGTTGATTCATTATGTACCTTTAAGAATTGTTTTTTTTTGTCTTCTTTTTTTCCCCAGCTGCCAGGAAATTCAAGTGTAGTGAATGAAGCCGTGATGGTTCTGTAAGTGCACAGCTTAGGGAAGGTGACACAAACAGGCATGAGGGTGGAATCCTTCTTTCTCCCTCTTGTCTGCGTGTTTAAAAGGCTGCCTTTGTCAGGATCTCAGTGAACAGAGACAGAAGGCAAGCAACAAGCGCCCGTCTCGACCCAGACAAAGCAGCGGTGCTGCTAGTCTGCAGGGAGGGAAGGAGGAGGGGGGGGTTACTTTTGGTTGGAGGGGTACTTGGGGTCCCATGGAGCGAGCCACACTGCACCCCTGAACAAAAGAAGACGCGAACTCTAATGTGTGTGTCTCTGTTAGAGTGGGGATCAAACCAGCCCCCCCCACATCCCCCCCCCCCCCCCCCCCCCCCTCCAAACAAAACAACGCACGCTCACCAACACACACAGTGTCCACCAGCCAGTGGGTGTTTTTATGTGAAGGTGGTATTGGGGGGGGTCTGGTATTGCAGATTAGACACTGTGCATGTTTTTATGTGTAAATCTTCGATGGAGCAGGAGGAATCCTGCTCCCCAACGACCACGATGATTGCAGCTACTAGAAAGGGGAGTTGGGTTGGACTGGTAATCCAAAGTAGCCTGGAGGATTTAAGATTAGAATTTATAAAATTGTAACTAAATTGAGAGGCCGCCTTGTGCTACTATGTTGTTGAATTATATTATTGGAAGTATAACAGTGGTTTATTAGTGAAGCCCGCAACTGTTGTTTACCACAAACCTAGGTGTGAGATTGCTTCATATTGAAATGTAGAAGGTATGTAAGATATATTATATATGTTGCTGTACAAATGCTTTGTAATATGTTTAAACTTTCAACTTTCCTCTCTGTCTGTCTTGTTGCCAGCCAGCTGTGGGTATGTGGGTAGGCTGCGGGGAGGAGATAAGTGCAGTGCAGGGCGTGAGGTGTTGATAGGGGCAGAGCTGCTTGGCAGGACTTACATGTGGATCAGAGAACAGGGAACATTGCTGTGGTGACCTTATAAAGTTCACACAGTCTTGGTCTTCTACTCCTACCCCATTTTTTATACCCATTGACCTGAACAAAGTTCAGCCGAGGAATGAAGGGGTGTTTCCATGGGAACATGCTAAGGACAGGGAGCTGCTCCCCAAAGAGCCAAAGAAGCGTACGTGACAGCAATTGTCTAAAAATAATATAATCATAAAATGATTTGTAAAATTGATAATTTATTATGATTAGTAAATAGAAAGATTATGAATTATTGTTCATGATAACTTTTTTTGGGGGGGACAAACTAATGGTGTAATCAGACAGCCATCTTGCTTAGCTGTTTTGGAAACTAGTCGGTATTGCTCAAGCAAGCTGTTCTACTGGGATTCACTCTCCAGTGTGTGTATTCTGGTTGGAGAGTGTTTGATCTGACGGTAGCAGACCCACGGGGGGGTCACACAGACCAGAGAGCCCCCCTGCTGGAGCCAGTCTGCTCCAGACTTCTCCCGCACCTGCCCACAGCAAAGGTGTGACTCAGCAGGCAACTCACTCACACACACACACACACACACACACACCGCATGGCAAGCAAAGTATGTGTCTGTGTGTCTATCTGTCTCTGTGTATGTGGGCGAGCTGCGATACAGAATGCCTCACAGCTAGCAGCCAGCTGTGGAGTGGAGGAATCCAGCTCACCTCCCTGTCGCAACCTCAAATCTTCGTCTCACGACTCCGTCTCAACCCCCTGTCTAAGTCCCCCTGTCTCAAATCCAATATCCTTCTTCAAATCTTCAAATTGTTTCAGTTTCTCTCGGCCAGCATGCAGAACTGTGTTGGAAAATGTTCGAAGCAACACCAGATCTGAGTTGGGAGTCTCACACAGTAGTTGGACCGTGATCTCTCAATTTAGCGACCTTGTTGGGGATACAATTACATACTGTAGTTCTGCTTCAGTGCACTAAGAATGTTCCATCTAACAAAGTGAGTGAGAGAAAGAGAGAGAGAGAGAGAGAGAGAGAGAGAGAGAGAGAGAGAGAGAGAGAGAGAGAGAGAGTAGTTCCAAGGATGGTTGAGCACAGGAACAGGAGTGTTTCTGTGTTCTCTCACCCTGTGATGCCAACCTCTCCTCTCCTTCCCAGCTCTGGCCTAGCAGGCCCCATCTGTCGCCTCCCTCCCTTCCTATCGTTCTCCTTTCCTCCCTTTTGCTTTTTCTCTTCCGGTCACCCTACTTCCACTCTCACCTTTTCCCCATCCCTCCTCACCTTTCCCCCTCCCTTCTTCTCTCCATCCATGCCCTAATTTTGCGTTTGTGTGTGCGCTTGTGCACATACACTCTGTATCTGTTTGCAGTGGTGTGTGTGTGTGTGTGTCAATCAGTGCGTGTTCGTGCATGTGCCTTGTTCCTGCGGAGGATCATCCCAGCCAGAGTGGTTCTGGCTGGCTGGCTAGCAGCTGTGCTGGTTAACGATGGGGCTCTCCCAGACCACATCTGCACTCTGCATTATCATTAGAGCTCCCACATCTCCAGGATCGCTGACAAAGTGAACAATACCAACAATCACACCCATCAGCTGCAACCATATGGGCACCACACTCCGATTGCAGGGGAGGGGGGCAGAGAGGCAATTGTACTAGCATCTGTTTGGCAGAATTCAGAAGCTATGTTTCAAGATGAATTCGCTGCGCAAAGAAAGTTTTTTTTCCGAACCCCACCTATCCATTCTCTCCGTTTTCATCCATCTCCCTTTTCTTTATCTCTACTTCTTCTTTCCTTTTCTCTTTCTTTTTCCCTCCCCCTTTACTCATGGACAGTAGAATGTATCACTAGGTGTTCTCCTGCCTGGTGCATCTTGCAATTACCAGCACACCTTAATCCCCAATCTTAATGGGCTGGGGGGGTGGGTTGGTCTGCCCAGATGGCACTACAAGGTGCGCTTCCTCTCTCCTCCCCTCTCTTCCTTCCCTCTTTCCCAGACTTTGAATCCAGCTGGAGAAAAGTTTTCCCCGGATCATCATCAGAATTCTCGACACTTTAAGACTGTAATTAGCTTGTGAATCCTGCTTATAGCTCTTGGAGATTGTGTCTGTCGATCAGAAAATCAAATCAAAATCTGTGTTCTTACTCTCAGTTCCTGTGATGGAACAAAGATCCAACCAGAGACTTGAAGGGGGCTGAGTGTCACCTTCAGGCTGCTGCTGTATACTAGTGAAGGCGGAGGACTTCATGTCTGACAATAGAACTTGACAGAGAGAGAGTGGGGAAAATTGGCATGCTATCAAATGGATCCATGTGAATGTTGAATAGTAGTCCCAGATTTTGAAACCTACAGTACAGAACGACGATTATGGTGGCAGATGTTGTTGTGCATCTGCTTGTGTGTGTCTGAATTGCTAATGTTGAGCACGATCGTCTGCTTTGTAAACATTCAACTTCAGTTCCAAATCTTTACACTTCTCTCAGCAAGGAATTTCTGGAGAACTTGTGGTTGTATACGTCCTGGACAGTCTGCCTTGGTGTCAGCTGTCGGTCCTCTGTGGTTTTACGTCCGTGACAGAGAGCCCCACACACACACACACACACACACACACACACACAGACAGGGCTGTGCCTCCTGGGCAAATATTTAAAGTCAAAACAGGCGGAGCTCCATAAAGACCTGGGTGGTGTGTGGCTACATCTGTCAGGGAGGGAGGGGGGGCTCAGCAGCTGCAGAAACGAGTCTGGACACTGCTGACGCCAACACCTGTCCATACTGGAGACACAGGGCAAGCAAATGTCCAACCACAGCCTCACTCACTCACACACACACGCACACACACACACACACTCAAAGACAGAAAGCCAGTTCTGTCCAGAGACAACCTCCAATGAGTCACTTTGAGACTGCTGCAGCAGAACATGAAGCCAGACGTCCTGGAGAAGTATCAGACGATGATCAATAACATCGTGTATTCATCACAAACAGGAACATCTGCTATCTTTTTTTTTATTTTCTACACTAAACTACACTTTGTTTATTGCATAGCTTTGAATACTTCTTGACAGTTTGAAAAACTGTTTTGATATGCAAACTCTATCTCACATTACTTATATTGACCTTGGAGAAGTTAGAGGTTGTACCTCACAAATACTGGTTTTAACCACCTGATTACTGTAGCAATGACACTTTAGAAGTGGAAGCTTGGGCCAATCACTGCTCTCCCCATCTGCAACTCACATTACCTCCAAAAAACAAACACAAAGAAGGGTGAAGCCCCTCTCCTCTCACAGTCACAGGGACACATCATGGGAACACAGAAAGGATTACAGTGTTCTGCAGCCGCCGTCTGTTGGGCCTGTGGTGTCTGTTGGCCCTGTGGGGTCTGAGTCTGAAACTCAGGCTGCTGTTGACCCCTCCTCCCCTGTCTCATCCTCTACCCCTTTATTGGTTCCTTCACCCTCACCCTCTCAGCCCACCCTCATAACTGCCCCCCAATCCAAGCCCAGCCCAGCCCAGCCCGACCCCCTCCTCTGGTCGACCCCCATCTGCTGTCTCCCGGCCCCCACCCAGCCAGGGTGAGGGGGGTGAGAAGGGGAGGTCAGGAGGCCAGGCAGGCGTTGGCCCATGCCGCCCCTCGTTCAACAGCTGCTGGGCTTCTCAGACCAGGTCCGGGCTGGAGGGAGGGGTGTTGCTGGGCCAGGCGTAGGGTCGGGGGGAGGGAGGGGCACAGCAGCTAGCAACGACAGCAGCAGTCTCACATCTGCTGTAATGAGGCGCTTTACAGCCTGGCCTGAGGGGGGGATGGGGGGAGAGGAGGAGAAGGGGTGTGGGCCGGCTCGCCTGCAGGGCCCTGGGGGGTTGTGGGGCAGGGCGAGAACCAAGAGGCTCACTCATGGGCTCAAGGTCCACACTCCGTGTCACTTCAAAGCAGAGGAGAGCACCAGTGGATAGCTCCATACAGCTGTTTGCAGCTGATTAACACCTCTGGTTTGAGGAATTGTGTTAAAACTTTGGTTTTAACACAAGTTCAATGGAGTTCTATTTGCCAGCGTCTTGCAAAGGGAATGGGCAAACAAACTTGAATCAAACAGTCTGGTTTTATCTGTTGCACATATTTGTTTCTATAGACCTTTGTGTCTAAGTCACTGTTTATACGCAAACATAAGAACTGTGTGTGTGTGTTTGTCCATGAGTTCCCATTTTTACTATTTGTTTTTACATGATTGTGTAAAAGTGTGTTATTTTGTGTTTTGTGTGTTTGTTGTCTGTTTGTGTGTGGAGATGTTTTTGTGCATGCTCTGCAGACGGCTCATTTGGATGTCTATTAGCTTCCTCCTCCGGAACAATGCGAAGGCTGCTATAGAACACAGAGGCTATACTCAGGGATTCAAATCTGATGGCAGGTGGGGGGGGGAGGGGGGGGGGACTTGACTAGGATCTAACAGACACACACATCCAGACCCGACAGACAGACGAGCAACCTGGGGCAGCTAGGACCTCTCTGATGTGGTTTACTTCTCCTCTCCTCTGTACTCTGACAATAGAGCTCTGCTCCTGGCCCCAGACAGATGCTTGCCTGCTGGTGTAGAATTCAGGTACTCTGTCTCCATAGACTGTCTGCCTCTGGAAGTGACAGTTTACACTTACACACACACACACACACACATCCTTCTAGCTCTTGGTAGGGCCGCGGCTTGACTCTGTTGTCAGCGTTTTCTCATCTGTCTCAATAGCAGCTGATGCCTCCAGATTAGCTGTGGTGTTATTCAGATGTAGTCAAATGTTGCAGGAAGTCTGTGGGGGGGAGAAGGTGGGGGGAGGGGGGGGGAGGGAAATGAACCAGGTGGTTTTGTGGTCAGACAGGGAGAAGAGGATAGAGGGTGTTCACCTCCTCTTTGAAGGAGTTTTAGATGTGTACAAAGCAAACAGGTTTAAATCCCGACTGACTCCCTCTATACAATTCCTGGAAAGGCGATTCCAGTCTGTTTACAATTCAAAGAAACACTTTGATTTTCCATTCTAATTCCTATTTTGTCACAACATGTACATATGCATGTATGTATGTGTCCTTCGAGGGTAGCCCTGTTGTCCATGAATTGCCCAGGAAGTGAACTACATTCAAGCGGACGTGTTAATAACATAATTTAATGCGCAGATATCTGGCGCACTCTAGTGGTCATGATATTAACAACATCATGCTTATCTGAAGTACACAAGTGTTCTGTAATGTACTTGTACAGTATATTGACTAACATCAGCAAGTCGAACAATTGATTTCAAAACAGTATTTATAAACGTGATTTAAATGAAGAGCCAGAGACATAAGCAGTTCCCATGATGTTTATTTGGAATCTTGTTCTGGTGTGCATGTCCCATTGATATTAAAATTACTTGTATCTTCAGTTACAAATAGTAAGACCAGTAATGTACAAACAATGTTTGATAAACATGCACACACGCTCACACACTCACAAATAACACACACACACACACACACACACACAGACAACCAGCCCCTGGTGCCACAGGCAAAGCATATTCACCAAATACAGAACAGCTATAAGATCAAGATAATATTGTTCCGTTTGTCTGTATATACATTTAAGGAATTAATACACCCGCACATACAACGCAGAACAGTACCTCAAAAATCATATTTTTGCAAATACGTGTCCATCAGCGCAATGATACAATCAAAACTGAACGAGTGAGTCAGTCAAGTGAGTCAAGACACACACCATAACATGGGCTGGGACCATTATAACATTTGCTCACATAACATGAGAGGCTTCAGTTACAAATGCAGCAGGGGGGGGGGGGGGGGGGGGGGGGGGGGGTAGGGATGAAATTCTGCTAATATAGAACGACACCTGGATTTCACCACCGAATGACATCCTGAACTCAAAATATCCCCTCTTCACAAGGCTTCCTCCTCCTCCTCCTTCTCCTCCTCCTGCTCCCTCTCTCACCCTGATTGGCTGCTCGCGGGGCCTCCACATCCCACACGGCATGGGACCACACGGCAGGCGGCTTTCTTCATCTTCTTCAGAGGGATCAGAAGCACTTTGTCACGTCTCGTTCCACGTCCGTTCCACGTCGCTGACCTGAGCCTAATGATCTGACTAACACGTGGGAGTGTTTAAATAAGAGCCACGTGTTCAGCAGTCATGAACGCAGCCCCTCCTCGGAGGGCACCGGGGGACACTGCACGCACTACGGCCCCAGGGAACCAGGACACACACTGAGCTGTCGTGAGGTCAACTCGTTCCGTTTGACACTTCTTACCACTTTGTTGCAGTGGTTTGGGTACCTGTGGCAGGAGTGTGTGTGTGTGTGTGTGTGTGTGTGTGTGTGTGTGAGAGAGAAGAGGAGGGGGCTTAAGAGGGTGAGGGGAAGGCCCAGTCTGTCCTGGAGTAAGCTATAGGAGATCAGGACAGTACGAAACACTCGCCACTAGCGCTTAGAATCGGTGGTTGAGGGGTAGAATTGAGATGAAGCCAGAGCAGCTCGTTTGTCTAGACGGGTATCCACAGCAGGGGAAAAGGTCAGGTCAAGTCCTCCTAACAACACAAACATGGCCTCGGTAGACAAACAGATATATTTACTGAATATATACTTATTTCAAAAGTAGCGTTTAAAGATGTCCCTTTAGTTTTATTCCCAGCATTATCTCCTGCTACACTGTTGGCTAGTGCCACACACTCAGACAGGCACACACTTTACTAGTGGTCAGAGAGCCATGAGCCTTTCACAAACATACAACACACTATGTTAGATGGAAGAATGATCTGCCTTTGTAAATCTATTTAAGGTATGAACTAACCGTGACCGCATCCTAATGCGTGTCCTGACCCCAAACCCAAATTCACAATGGGGAACAGAATGCTCCGTGTATGTAGGCACGGAATGTGGACTAGAACACGGGATGACAAGGTCCACATGCACCCAGTGGAGCTAAGAACCAGCACCACTGGTTGGATATCTTGACGTGAGAGGTGACGCGTCACTGCTACACTTACTGGAGGCCAGACGACCACTGACATGGTCATATTCTTAAACGACAGAACATTCTCGTTACATTCAGTAACTATAGATGAACATCGAAGCAACAGTTCCTCCACAAAGTCAACGACAGCCTCCGCAGTGTGTCATTCCGTTTCATGTATGGCTGACCATGTCTGAGAACATGTGAACTCCATGGACCCGTTTCCAAGGTGACCCTAACCCTTTTCCCTCTAATACACGCTACGACAGGCCTGGGAGATTCATAATCATCATATGGACAGTATTATCTGAAGATTGACAGGCGATGGACAGGACCCCGTGCAGTCGCTTGGAGCAAAATCTGACCAGGAGGGGAGCAGCTACTGGAGTCATGAGGACACTTGGTGTTCCACGGGAAGTTAACAGACGTATAAAACACATCGAGGCAAGCAATAAAATACAGAAAGAACATACGGAAATAAAAACGGTTCTGATGGAGAGAAAGTCCTGAGACTTAAGAGGCTGTCAGCAGTAACATTAAGATCCTAGCATCTTATCTATGAATAGCACTGGGATACATTCTACAGGTCTGAATGGGCCTATGGGTCCAGAACAGGTGCTTTGGCTACTGGCTTCAGACAAGACCCTGCTCACACAGAATCTGGAAATAAAATACAGGCAAAAACGGAGCCAGTAGCTGAAAGTGCAAACCCAGCCAATCTCACACGCCTGTACAAGGCACACAGCACAGAACAATATCAACTGGCACAATGTGCAACCATGACAACACAGGCAAGAGAAACCTATACGAACCCACCATGTCTGTAAGCGGTGTTGGAACGCGTATGATGAGAGGTAGCACATGACCTTCTGTGGAGCTACAGGGAGGTACAGGGATGTATGGCACACACAGCCACACAGCCATAGGAGATGTGGGGTTAGAGAACCAGGTGAGCTGCAGTCAGTCTTTGAGAGCGGGGAGGGGGATGGGGGGGAGGAGGATGGGGGGGAGGAGGATGGGGAGGGGGGTTTAGAAGAGCTGGATCATGGACTCCCGGGACTTGCCCACTCCGATCCACTTCACTGTAGGGACACAACAGAAGTAGGGGGAGTTAGGGAACAATAGAGAGGATGGTTTGAAGACCACACAAGTCTGGAAACAGAAACACTACGAGAAGAGGAAGATGGGATGTGAAGAGGTGGAGGAGGGCGATAAGGTCGAGGACAAAGGGAAAGACTTGGGGGGGGGGGGGGGGGGGGGGAGAGTAATAGTCTCCAACCTGGCACCCCCAGGTGGCCCTCGATGTAGCGGACGTATTTCTGGGCGTTCTTCGGCAGCTCCTGGAATGTCCTGGTGGCAGACGTGTCGCTGCTCCACCCAGGCAGCGTCTCATACTGTACCTCCACCCTCTGGAGCACTTCCTGATTGGCTGGGGGGGGCAAGGAAGGCGGGACAACTGTGAGGTACAGTCAGGCTATTGGCTGCCATCTCTTTGCTTTTGTATCAGCATTAGAAGCATACATCCACGAAGACACGCCTACCTGGGAAATGAGGTATCAATTGGCCGTCCACGGTGTAGGACACACCCACTTTGATCTCAGGGAAGACATCGAGGATGTCCAGTTTGGTGAGAGCTAAGCTGGTGAGGGGAGAGGACAGCACAGCGACGAGTGAACACATAGCGCACACGCAAGCACGCAGGCACACACGCATGCAGACACACGCACACACGACCGACAGCTAAGCTCGCTGAAGAAGTAAAGGTCAGGGAAGAGCTTAAGAGACGCACGCAGTGAAGCCATTGATCATGTGGGCATATCTGATGAGGACCAGATCCAGCCAACCGCATCGCCTCTTCCGGCCTGTGGTCACGCCCACTTCTTTTCCCCTCGTCTGCAGAAGCTCTCCTATGTCCTGGAACGAGAGAGGAAAGGCCAATGGCAATGTCTAACACTGTCCACTAGATGGTAATGTTGGACAAGGAGAGGAGACATTCCTCTTTTTTGTTTTGACGACATACTTTTTCAAAAGTCTTCAATCTACAAGAAGCAGTTCAGAGCCCTCTTATTGACGAGTCTCACAGACCCAGGCAACAAGGTGTGTCTTACGTTGCTCTGCTCCGAGGGGAAGGCTCCGATGCCCACCCTGGTGGTGTAGGCCTTGACCACGCCGAACACGTCGCCCACGTTCTGAGGGGGCATGCCCAGCCCCGTACACACCCCGCCCACCGTGCAGTTAGACGAGGTCACGAAAGGATACGTCCCTGGAACACACACACACACACCCCGAGTCACACGTCGCAACTGACCTACAAACCATAATCCCGACACATAACAGCCTGTCTATCAACATCGCTGGTGACACGAGTGAGGACAGCGTGCTTCTCTCCTACGCGCGTGAGTCACCAAGTGGCTCAGAGGTGACCCGACTCTGGGGGGTGAACAGAGACTCGCAGCTCAGCTCAGATGGGTGGCTTCCAGCCTAGTCATCCATATTATACAAGTCCAGACTGTAGGAACACATTCTCCATTCCTTCTGCTCTGGGTCCTATCCAGGAGATTCCCCTTGGTCTGTTCCCTGTCCTCCCTGTCCAAACCACACTGGAGTGGAAAGGTCTAGGATTAACAACCCAATTCAGAAAGGGTCCCATCTACATAGTGTATATCTAGGCGTGGAGAGGCCAGAGGGCAGTTTCTATACAGGTAGTGCAGTTCTCTGAAAAGACATATAAACTCACTTCTAGAAACTCGTTTAACCAGGCATTGCAAGAACACTGGGTGACCGTGGTTTCACAGCAACCCTTGACTTCACCTCTAGCTACAACTGACAACCAATTGTTCAACAGTGGGTGAAAGTGTTGTTTTAGTTTACCAACTGGTGAGGCTGATGGTGACAGACAGGGCAGCAGTGATTCATGCATGGGGAGGAAGTGTTCTCTAGTGTTCTTTCCTGCCTCCCAACTGCCCCTCCTTCAATGAAGTAGGCACTCCTTCTCCAAAGCACAGCATTGCTGTAATCATGTGTTTGGAACTCCAATCAGATGCTTTGAAATTCAGGTCACAAGTGCGTGAGGGGCAGAAGAGAGGCTGTGTGCGTGTGATCGCAGCTGCTTTCAGCGGTGGGTTTGATCTACCTATGCACAGCCACACTTACCAGACTGCACCACACCAGTAGCCTGACTGTCCTGGGGGCTTGTTTGAGTTCATCAGAGTGTTAGCTCGCTCAACCAGTACATTCACTTCAATGGGGATTAACACTCTTTTCATCTCTATAGCCTGCATAGTTAGCGGACATCGTTACGGGACATTATGAAGTGGAAGGTTGATGTGTGGGGGGGACTGACCAAAGTCGATGTCGAGCAGCGCAGCGTTGGCCCCCTCCACCAGGATCTTCTTGGGGGGTCCGTGTAAGGCCTTGTGCATGTAGTAGACCCCATCTCTCACCATGGGCTTCACCCTTTCCACGTAGTTCTGCCCAGGGGGACAAATCAAGCACACATCAGGCCAGAGTTGAACTACACGAAATGTTCATCAGCAGAATTCAATAAACATGCGTAAACCAGTTTGTTTGAAATGGATAGTCCTAGTCTGTGGGTGTGTGTTACTGTCTTTACTGCCCAGTCATGGAGGGGCTGGCCCACTGGGGTTTACATCTAATATACAATATATATGATTTAAAAAAATAAACATTGTAAGTCACCTTCAGCCTCAGCAACTCTCCCTCTATGTCAATCTCCAGGGTGGGGTACATGGCCTTGTAC